>NC_143027.1:9837500-9993750 GCF_057628025.1 Oncorhynchus mykiss
CGTCCTGCAAAGATGACTACAAGAGCACAGCGCAGAATGTTCAATGAGGTTAAGAAGAATCCTAGAGTTTCAGCTAAAGATGTACAGAAATCTCAGGAACATGCTAACGTCTCTGTTGACGAGTCTACGATACGTAAAACACTAAACAAGAATGGTGTTCATGGGAGGACACCACGGAAGAAGCCACTGCTGCAAAAAAGACCATTGCTGCACATCTGAAGTTTGCAAAAGTGTACCTGGATGTTCCACAGCGCTACTGACAACATATTCTGTGGACAGATGAAACTACAGCTCAGTTGTTTGGAAGGAACAAACAACACTATGTGTGGAGAAAAAAAGGCACAGCACACCAACATCAAAACCTCATCCCAAGTATGGTGGAGGGAGCATCATGGTTTGGGGCTGCTTTTCCTGGGGCTGCTTTACTGCCTCAGGGCCTGGACAGCTTGCTATCATCGACGGAAAAATGTATTCCCAAGTTTATCAAGACATTTTGCAGGAGAATGTTAGGCTATCTGTCTGCAAATTGAAGCTCGACAGAAGTTGGGTGATGCAACAGGACAACGACCCAAAACACAGAAGTAAATCAACAACAGAATGGCTTCAACAGAAGAAAATACCCCTTCTGGAGTGGCCCAGTCAGAGTCCTGACCCCAACCCGATTGGAGATGATGTGGCATGACCTCAAGAGAGCGGTTCACACCAGACATCCCAAGAATATTGCTGAACTGAAACAGTTTTGTAAAGAGGAATGGTCCAAAATTCCTCCTGACCGTTGTGCAGGTCTGATCCGCAACGACAGAAAACATTTGGTTGAAGTTATTGCTGCCAAAGGAGGGTCAACCAGTTATTAAATCCAAGGCTTCACATACTTTTTCTACCCTGCACTGTGAATGTTTACACAGTGTGTTCAATAAAGACATGAAAATGTATAATTGTTTGTGCGTTATTAGTTTAAGCAGACTGTGTTTGACTATTGTTGTGACCTAGATGAAAATCAGATCAAATTTTATGACCGATTTATGCAGAAATCCAGATATTTCCAAAAGGTTCACATACTTTATCTTGCCACTGTACATAAACTTCACACTATATGAGTATGATTAGGAAAGTAGGCAACAGTGAAACAAAGACGAGGGAAAGAAAGTATGCCATCACATTTCATTTCAACGCCTTAATACAAAGGACCATAGTCCGTGGCCACCGCTACTGAGTCAAAGCTCTGTCATTGTCAGGTCAATGCTACTGAGTCAAAGCTCTGTCATTGTCAGGTCACTGCTACCGAGTCAGAGCTCTGTCATTGTCAGGTCAATGCTACCGAGTCAAAGCTCTGTCATTGTCAGGTCAATGCTACCGAGTCAAAGCTCTGTCATTGTCAGGTCAATGCTACCGAGTCAAAGCTCTGTCATTGTCAGGCCACTGCTACCGAGTCAAAGCTCTGTCATTGTCAGGCCACTGCTACCGAATTAGAGCTCTGTCATTGTCAAGTCACTGCTACTGAGTCAGAGCTCTGTCATTGTCAAGTCACTCCTACCGAGTCAGAGCTCTGTCCTTGTCAAGTCACTGCTACCGAGTCAGAGCTCTGTCATTGTCAAGTCACTCCTACCGAGTCAGAGCTCTGTCCTTGTCAAGTCACTGCTACCGAGTCAGAGCTCTGTCCTTGTCAAGTCACTCCTACCGAGTCAGAGCTCTGTCATTGTCAAGTCACTCCTACCGAGTCAGAGCTCTGTCATTGTCAAGTCACTGATACCGAGTCAGAGCTCTGTCCTTGTCAAGTCACTCCTACCGAGTCAGAGCTCTGTCCTTGTCAAGTCACTGCTACCGAGTCAGAGCTCTGTCATTGTCAAGTCACTGCTACCGAGTCAGAGCTCTGTCCTTGTCAAGTCACTCCTACCGAGTCAGAGCTCTGTCCTTGTCAAGTCACTCCTACCGAGTCAGAGCTCTGTCCTTGTTAAGTCACTCCTACCGAGTCAGAGCTCTGTCATTGCCAAGTCTAAGATGGATCAAAGCTGAGAACACCCAGAGAGTTCAGTGGCAGTCAGCGAGGCTGTAAAAAGCGGGCCTCCACGGCCAATCACAGAACCCGGTCTGGAGCAGACAAGACACAGCTGTCTCCACAGTTGGCTACGGGGTCCTCTGGGAGTGTTCGTAATGGCCGACAGAGATTTCGGACCGCGGTCCTTGGTGCCAGACTCTAGCGGGCCTCACTTGCATCCCGCAATCAGTTTCATACTTCTATGATTACCTTTAAAAAATGTGGTGTTGTGTAACCTTGCCTGAGCGCCACTGCAGAAGTAAGCAGCCCCATCACCTGGACGGTCTGGAATGCACACCCTGTCAACATAGGGAGGCTTTTAAACCTGTTTGTTTCACACACAATCAGCCATTATTGAGAGTGGGTTTAGCTAATGGCTTTTTAATAGGCCAAGGGGTTTTACGCCCCTTCTCAGTACAGCGTGGATGGCTGCCACTTACATCCTTAAATAACATTCCACTGACTGCGACGTCCTGTGCGTCTCTGTTTTTTAATGACCACAGCCCAAAGCCGACAGGAAGGATAGAGGGCTTAGGTACACAGTATCGATCTGACTCAATTAGGCCTATATACACAAGCCAATTTGCGGTTGTTTGGCCAACCTATTTGTAAGTGTTCTGGTTCAATAACACAAGTATTAATGTGACTTTAGACTGACTTACCAAGCATGGTGAAAGTTGTTATGGAAGGATGAGCATGAAATAACTTTTCTAAATGGAAGGTAAAGTACAAGGCCCACAAAGGAAAGAGGAATACAATAAATAAATAAGACATTATGTTGAGATGTGTAGCTATGGAAAATAATACTCATAGGGGATGGTGTCGACAAGACAACAATTTGGTAGCCCATTTAGTCTGGAAAATACTGTTTCACAACAACAATATCAAATAGTGTTGTCTCAAAACCAAGGCCGTGGATGTTAGCAATGCAGTCCAATGGGTGATAGAAAGACACTGCAGAGCAATACAACAGGAACAACTACATGGCACAATCATTTACCAAAGAAATACTACAGTCACGCCAGAATGCCAATGAGTAAGCTTATTCTACTTTAATTGAACTCAACTAAATTTAGTTAACTTGTTTATTTTCAAAGGTCTTGTTTATTAAAGTGAAACATAAATAAATATTGTATTTTATAGTCAGACTGTCCAAACAAGGAGAAAAGGTAATAATTTGTAATAGGAACAGGAATATCACCTAAGGCCACACAAAGTATTATTAGCAAAAAAAGTATAATTATTATAATTATAAATATGATATAAACATTGGAAACTCACAAGTTAGTATACCTTGGAGTTCAGTGGAAAAGTTTTACTGAGGCAATAAAATGTTGTTCAGCGACATCCTATTTGCATATTGTGCTGGGACACATTTGAAAGATTCTTCCGAATGCTAGTTGTATTGAACTTTGTGTTCAATTACACACCAGTCGGGCAAATTATTGAACATGATAGCTAATACAATAAGAGTAACCGAATTGAACCCAAACGTTGATAATAACACCACTCATTAAAAGTCTTGTTAGCGGAATTACTTTTGATCGCTAGTCACTAATATTATTATTATTATTATTATTATTATTATTATTATTATCATCATTATCATTATTATCATCATTATCATTATTATTCGGCTAATAGGTTGTTATTGTTATTGCTGCACGGTCACATTATTTTTTCCATGGTTTTCATTATCGAGGTCACAACATTAATGCAATAGCTTATTCAGCCATAACACAAAATGTTAAATTGTGTAGTGAATTGATAAAGAGACATATTTAGCCGATGTTTTTGTTGGGGGTTAGAATTGATAGGTGGCGTCGATTCCCTCCGTAGTAGATTTCGGGAAAGTTCAGTCCAAACTCGCCTCTGTAAAATGTTTACGTGAAAAAATGTAGGCCTATCCATATCTTCTTCACTAAATATCAACAGAGCTTCTTGTTAGATCGCGTAATGTCATGTTTCTAACTGATGCATTCACATTAGATTAAATGAATAGCTACGATTAGCTCAACATAATGTGTGGTAAACGCACACGCGTAAGCTTTCTTCAGAAGCGGCTCATATTTCCCAATACGCACGTATAGGTGTATGTTTTTGCTTAGCACATCACACAGTTTGACTATTACGAAATAAACATGAGAGAATTTTAGCCTAGTTGACAAAATAAATTGCCTTTAGAATTCATGAGGATCATCGGCTTTTTTAGATTTGATAATTGACCCGCAAGTGTGCAATCCTCAATCTTGCCCTTTCAAGTCTGGAGTTGCACGCGATATGTATTTCACCCGTGACAAGTGAGGGGGAATTTTCAATTGTGTAACATTATGTTGTCCGAAAAAAAATCGAATGCAGGTGTGATAAGCCAAATGATTGTTGCCTATAACCTAATATAGGATGCGATAATTAATGTCGACTGAGCATTGATATTTCAATTCCCTGCTACACTCAAGATAGTAGCCTAATCGTGTTGAAAGGACAGTAACGGGTGGTCTTACCTTGTGCGACTCCAATGTTTACGAGGACCAGAAGAACGAGTCCAGGTATGGTACACATTCGCAGAAAGTGCCTCGCAAGTCCTATTCCAGTTTTCGCAGACTGTCCACTTTTCCCCATTATAGGTAGAGTAAAACAAACACCTTGCTGATGAAAGACACTGTTCGTAAAATAGCAGTTGTGGTCCAGATGCAGTCGAGGTGGTTGTTGTCCGTTATAATAACGGTCAGTTCAGAGGATAATGTAGAAAGAGAAAGAATATGGGGGGGAAACCAATGGGTTCAGGGGTCCCAGGACTTGAGTCAAAGCACTGACTCGCGCAGCTCCGTGCACGCAGAGCGAATGCCACCGCCCTCTAGTTATCAGCTACCCTCCCCTTTAGAATAGAGGGAGAAAACCTAAGAAAATAAAGTACATTCCGTCACTAGGTTTGTTATTACACATTCGCTAAAACAAGTTACATGGATGAGCTTCTCATTGTGCAGTTTATATTTAGATGCTGGATTCGTTAGAAGTGTTGCGTCCAGGGCTGTTTCATTCTATAGTTCATCACCATACAACATCAACTCCGTTCATCGCGTGCATTATATTGCTTGCTCTGGAGACAGTGCGGGATCCTTACCACGTTTCTTTGGCCAATCCAGCTCCTACCTCCTACCTATGTCTGCCCCCTTACGACCATTTTAAAGACCCGGACTGGTATCTGGAATGGGAGATAATGTATCTTCCCGACATGTACCTACAACCAGGGGCGCAACTAGGATTTTAGAATTGGGGGGGACATAATTATATAAATATATTTTTTATTCAATCGGATAAACAATCTAAACAGCCTACCCGACCACTCAGAGGTGTCCGCATGGTCCTAAAGCACACTGGTGCCCGGTTTTGTATCACATTCCAATCACGGGGCGGCAGGGTAGCCTAGTGGTTAGATCCCCGAGCTGACAACGTACAAATCTGTCGTTCTGCCCCTGAACAGGCCGTTAACCCACTGTTCCTAGGACGTCATTGAAAAGAAGAATTTGTTCTTAACTGACTTGCCTACTTAAATAAAGGTCAAATAAAAACAATTAAAAACTGGGGGGAGGGACAAAAATGTGTTTTCAGAATATGGGGGGTCCCCATTGAAAGTTGCACCCCTGCCTATAACATTTACATAATACACTGCTCAAAAAAATAAAGGGAACACATCCTAGATCTGAATGAATGAAATATTCTTATTAAATACTTTTTTCTTTACACAGTTGAATGTGCTGACAACAAAATCACACAAAAATTATCAATGGAAATCAAATTTATCAACCCATGGAGGTCTGTATTTGGAGTGACACTCAAAATTAAAGTGGAAAACCACACTACAGGCTGATCCAACTTTGATGTAATGTCCTTAAAACAAGTCAAAATGAGGCTCAGTAGTGTGTGTGGCCTCCACGTGCCTGTATGACCTCCCTACAACGCCTGAGCATGTTCCTGATGAGGTGGCGGATGGTCTCCTGAGGGATCTCCTCCCAGACCTGGACTAAAGCATCTGCCAACTCATGGACAGTCTGTAGTGCAACGTGGCGTTGGTGGATGGAGTGAGACATGATGTCCCAGATGTGCTCAATTGGATTCAGGTCTGGGGAACGGGCGGGCCAGTCCATAGCATCAATGCCTTCCTCTTGCAGGAACTGCTGACACACTCCAACCACATGAGGTCTAGCATTGTCTTGCATTAGGAGGAACCCAGGGCCAACCGCACCAGCATATGGTCTCACAAGGGGTCTGAGGATCTCATCTCGGTACCTAATGGCAGTCAGGCTACCTCTGGCGAGCACATGGACCACTTTGGCCCCCCCAAAGAAATGCCACCCCACACCATGACTGACCCACCGCCAAACCGGTCCTGCTGGAGGACCGGTCCTGCAGCAGAACGTTCTCCACGGTGTCTCCAGACTCTGTCACGTCTGTCACATGTGCTCAGTGTGAACCTGCTTTCATCTGTGAAGAGCACAGGGCGCCAGTGGCAAATTTGCCAATCTTGGTGTTCTCTGGCAAATTCCAAACGTCCTGCACGGTGTGGGGCTGTAAGCACAACCCCCACCTGTGGATGTCGGGCCCTCATACCACCCTCATGGAGTCTGTTTCTGACCGTTTGAGCAGACACATGCACATTTGTGGCCTACTGGAGGTCATTTTGCAAGGCTCTGACAGTGCTCCTCCTGCTCCTCCTTGCACAAAGGTGGAGGTAGCGGTCCTGCTGCTGGGTTGTTGCCCTCCTACGGCCTCCTCCACGTCTCCTGATGTACTGGCCTGTCTCCTGGTAGCGCCTCCATGCTCTGGACACTACGCTGACAGGCACAGCAAACCTTCTTGTCACAGCTCGCATTGATGTGCCATCCTGGATGAGCTGCACTACCTGAGCCACTTGTGTGGGTTGTAGACTCCGTCTCATGCTACCACTAGAGTGAAAGCACCGCCAGCATTCACCTAAACATCAGCCAGGAAGCATAGGAACTGAGAAGTGGTCTGTGGTCACCACCTGCAGAACCACTCCTTTATTGGGGGTGTCTTGCTAATTGCCTATAATTTCCACGTGTTGTCTATTCCATTTGCACAACAGCATGTGAAATGTATTGTCAATCAGTGTTGCTTCCTAAGTGGACAGTTTCATTTCACAGAAGTGTGATTGACTTGGAGTTACATTGTGTTGTTTAAGTGTTCTCTTTATTTTTTTGAGCAGTGTATATTCAGTTCCTCCTTGATCAAGGAAGCCCTTAATAGTACAATAGAAAACCGCATATAAACTGTTCAAGGTTTTAAAGGAATATCACATTTAGCCTAATAGTGTATAGGATATTATACCGCAAAAGCTAAAGGGATTTTCCAACCTCTTGGGCGACCCTCAGCAATTTTATGTATTTTAACTTTTCAACAGCTAACACACCTGATTCAACTTGTCAAATAATCATCAAGCCCTTGATAAGGTGAATTAGGGATACTAGTTCAGTGGTACAATGTCTGAGGGTCCCCGAGGAGAGGTTTTGGGCACTTAAGTTATACCTTATAGTAAAGTAACATGTCTCATGGCCAAAGGAGATGTCAGGAAGGCACTGGACAACAGTCTTTCAGTCTTGTATTTAGAAAAAAGGTGAGGTAACAATGGTAGCTAGTTGATTTCGATTTAACACTTTATTTCCTCAACACTGGGGCCTCTCGGAGGTGTGTTCTTAGTCCCCTCCTGTACTCCCTGTTCACCCACGACTGCGTAGCCAAACATGACTCCAACAACATCATTAAGTTTGCTGACGACACAACAGTGGTAGGCCTGAACACCGACAACGATGAGACAGCCTATAGGGAGGAGGTCAGAGACCTGGCAGTGGGGTGCCAGGACAACAACCTCTCTCTCAATGTGAGCAAGACTAAGGAGCTGATCGTGGACTACAGGAAAAGGCGGGCCGAACAAGCCCCCATTAACATCAACGGGGCTGTAGTGGAGCGGGTCGAGAGTTTCAAGTTCCTTGGTGTCCACATCACCAACGAATTATCATGGTCCAAACACACCAAGACAGTCGTGAAGATGGCACGACAAAACATTTTCCCCCTCGGGAGACTGAAAAGATTTGGTATGGGTCCCCAGATCCTCAAAAAGTTATACAGCTTAACCACCGAGAGCATCCTGACCAGTTGCATCACCGCCTGGTATGGCAACTGCTCGGAATCTGACTTTAAGTCGCCACAGAGGGTAATGCGTACAACCCAGTACATCACTGGGGGCATGCTTCCTGCCATCCAGGACCTATATAATAGGCGGTGTCAGAGGAAAGCCCATAAAATTGTCAGACTCTAGTCACCCAAGTCATAGACGGCAAGCGGTACCGGAGCGCAAAGTCTAGGACCAAAAGGCTCCTTAACAGCTTCTACCCCCAAGCCATAATACTGCTGAACAATTAATCAAATGGCCACCGGACTATTACATTGACCCCCCCTCCATTTGTTTGTACACTGCTGAAACTCGCTGGTTATTAACTATGCATAGTCACTTGACCCCTACCTACATGTAAAAATGACCTCAACTAACCTGTACCCCCACACGCTGACTCAGTACCGGTACCCACTGTAAATAGCCTCATTATTTTTATGTTATTGTGTTGCTTTTTTGTGTACATTTTTTATTATAATGTTAATTTTTTACTTTAGTTTATTTGGTAAATAATTTATTCTTCTTGAAATGCACTGTTGGTTAATTAACGGCTTGTAAGTAAGCATTTCACGGTAAGGTCTACACTTGTCGTAATCGGCATATGTGACAAATAAAGTTTTATTTGATTTGATTTAATATTTTACAAATTGATCCACAAAAGTAAGACCAGCTAGAATAAACTGCTTTTAGTGAACCCTTCACAATTATACTACACTCCTTTACTTTAAACACTGCCTCACAACAAGCATCTCATATAGGACACCATGGCTGACAGACAAACATCTCGTATAGAACACCATGGCTGACAGACAAACATCTCGTATAGAACACCATGGCTGACAGACAAACATCTCATATAGAACACCATGGCTGACAGACAAACATCTCGTATAGAACACCATGGCTGACAGACAAACATCTCATATAGCACACCATGGCTGACAGACAAACATCTCATATAGAACACCATGGCTGACAGACAAACATCTCGTATAGAACACCATGGCTGACAGAAAAACATCTCGTATAGAACACCATGGCTGACAGACAAACATCTCATATAGAACACCATGGCTGACTGACAAACATTTCGTATAGAACACCATGGCTGACAGACAAACATCTTGTATAGAACACCATGGCTGACAGACAAACATCTTGTATAGAACACCATGGCTGACAGACAAACATCTCATATAGAACACCATGGCTGACAAACAAACATCTCATATGGCTGACTGGCTGACTGACAAGCATCTTGTATAGAACACCATGGCTGACAGACCAACATCTCGTATAGAACACCATGGCTGACAGACCAACATCTCGTATAGAACACCATGGCTGACAGACCAACATCTCGTATAGAACACCATGGCTGACAGACAAACATCTCGTATAGAACACCATGGCTGACAGACAAACATCTTGTATAGAACACCATGGCTGACAGACAAACATCTTGTATAGAACACCATGGCTGACAGACAAACATCTCATATAGAACACCATGGCTGACAAACAAACATCTCATATGGCTGACTGGCTGACTGACAAGCATCTTGTATAGAACACCATGGCTGACAGACAAACATCTCGTATAGAACACCATGGCTGACAGACAAACATCTCGTATAGAACACCATGGCTGACAGACAAACATCTCGTATAGAACACCATGGCTGACAGAAAAACATATTGTATAGAACACCATGGCTGACAGACAAACATCTCGTATAGAACACCATGGCTGACAATAATTTGTTGCATACTAGAATTCTAGAATCTCCAGGGGCGCAAGAAATTAGTCAGAAGTGCACACACGGTTGATAAATGAGGCCCATGGTCATGTCAAAATGTGTCTGGTTTAAGAAGAGCCTCAGGCCTGGTCATTACAAAATGTGTCTGGTTTAAGAAGAGCCTCAGGCCTGGTCATTACAAAATGTGTCTGGTTTAAGAAGAGCCTCAGGCCTGGTCATTACAAAATGTGTCTGGTTTAAGAAGAGCCTCAGGCCTGGTCATTACAAAATGTGTCTGGTTTAAGAAGAGCCTCAGGCTCGGTCATTACAAAATGTGTCTGGTTTAAGAAGAGCCTCAGGCTCGGTCATTACAAAATGTGTCTGGTTTAAGAAGAGCCTCAGGCTTGGTCATTACAAAATGTGTCTGGTTTAAGAAGAGCCTCAGGCTCGGTCATTACAAAATGTGTCTGGTTTAAGAAGAGCCTCAGGCTCGGTCATTACAAAATGTGTCTGGTTTAAGAAGAGCCTCAGAAATCAAAAGACTACAATGTCTGTGCTTGGCCCCGGCCAAGTCTCTCCCCTGCCTGTTCATCATCATCATCATCATCATCATCATCATCATCACAGCCTTAGCTACCAGTACTAACATGATGAATCAGAATATGCTGGTCGGGAGCCACACAGGACCCCAGCTCTTTGTGATTATATGGCCATCCCATAGATTAGTGTTTTTCTCAGCAGGCTGCCGTAACCACTTGTGATGTCTATAGTCTAGACTAAGGCTTGGCTTCCTTCTTCACAGGGAGAGACAGTGAGACTCCACAGGTACAGTAGTAAAGCTCTCTGATCACCCCACAGACCTCATAACCTCGATGTCAGAGAAGGTGTCCAGCGACCGGACGTGCCGTTTGGAATCCCAGTGCTGACAGGGCAGAACGAATCTGTCAGGACTAAGTAATCAACTGGATAGTTGCTGTTATCATAATTGCTGCCCTCTGCTCCCAACAATGTGTGTGTATGTATATGTGTTTGTTTGTGTGTGTGTGTGTACGTGTATTTTTTAAATATATTTTTTTTAACCTTTATTTAACTAGGCAAGTCAGTTAAGAACAAAATCTTATTTTCAATGTGTGTGTATGTGTGTGTGTGTGTGTGTGTATTTGTGTGTGTGTGTATGTTTGTGTGTTTGTGTGTGTTTGTTTGTGGAGTGTGTGTGTGTGTGTGTATGTTTGTGTCTGTATGCTTGTGTGTATGTGTGTGTGTGTATGTGTGTATGTGTGTATGTTGTGTGTGTATGTGTGTGTGTATGTGTGTGTGTGTGTGTGTATGTGTGTGTGTGTGTGTTAGTTTGTGTCTGTGTATGTGTGTATGTTTGTGTCTGTATGCTTGTGTGTATGTGTGTGTGTGTATGTGTGTATGCGTGTCTGTTGTGTGTGTATGTGTGTGTGTGTATGTGTGTGTGTGTATGTTTCTGTGTGTGTGTGTGTGTGTGTGTATGTTTCTGTGTGTGTGTATGTGTGTGTATATGTGTGTGTATGTTGTGTGTGTATGTGTGTGTGTGTGTATGTGTATGTGTGTTTGTGTGTATGTGTGTATGTTTGTGTGTGTATGTTTCTGTGTGTATGTGTGTGTGTGTATATGTTGTGTGTGTATGTGTGTGTGTATGTGTGTATGTTTGTGTGTATGTTTGTGTGTCTATGTGTGTGTATGTGTATATGTTTGTGTGTGTATGTGTGTGTATGTGTATGTGTTTGTGTGTGTATGTGTGCATGTGTATGTGTTTGTGTATGTTTGTGTGTGTATGTGTCTGTATGTGTGTGTGTGTATGTGTGTGTATGTGTGTATGTGTGTGTATGTGTGTGTATGTGTATGTATGTGTGTGTGTATGTGTGTGTATGTGTGTATGTGTGTGTATGTGTGTATGTGTGTGTGTATGTGTGTGTATGTGTGTGTATGTGTATATTTTTGTGTGTGTATGTTTAAGGGGTTGTGTGTGTATGTTTAAGGGGTTGTGTGTGTATGTGTATATGTGTGTGTGTGTGTTTAAGGGGTTGTGTGTATGTTTAAGGGGTTGTGTGTGTATGTGTATATGTGTGTGTGTGTGTGTGTGTGTGTGTGTGTGTGTGTTTATGGGGTTGTGTGTGTATGTGTATATATGTGTGTGTGTGTGTGTGTGTGTGTGTGTATGTTTAAGGGGTTGTGTGTGTATGTATATATGTGTGTGTGTGTGTGTGTATGTTTAAGGGGTTGTGTGTGTATGTATATATGTGTGTGTGTGTGTGTGTTTAAGGGGTTGGGTACAAAAGAAGACACATTTTCTTCTTCTCCTTCTTTGTAATCTTCAGCAGAGGAGTCTGCTGCCCTGCCCTTATACCAGCAGGCAGCATGATGGGGACCTGAGGGAAGACCCAATGGCTTTCAAACACAGTCATCCTAGCTGCAGCAGAAAACACTCTGCTCCCGCATGACGGTGGTTTAGGGACAGGTGCCACCGGTGCCACGGCTACGATGTGTTGTTATGCAAAAGTTGGCCGTGGGGTGATATTTAATCTTTTTAAGTAGTTACATAATTGTACGCTTGACATTCAATCAGTGAATAGGCTCCGGGGGAATAATCACATCCATAACTTCTAATCTAATATCAGGATTAAACAAGATTACAATGAGGTGGAAGGGTGTGGGGGAGGTGGGGGACAGGGGGACGGGGGATGGGGGACACCTGATGCAGTCATACTATTGAAAAATGGAACCAAAATAACAAAAATCCTTTCACATCACATTTAATTTGAGTTGTGGGGAGGTAGAAGAGCCTGGGCCCCGGTGGCAATCTCATTCCTCTGATGGCTGGGACTGACCCTGTGCTCTCTCGTCCCAGGGATGGGGTGTAGCCTTCAGTCTGACAGGCAAACAAAAGCCACAATAGTCCGACATCAGGAGTAGTACTTCGGCATCATCAAATATATATATATATTTTTTTTTTAAGATCCCTGAACAACGGGATTTAGTCGAGGGAAAACACGGAGTAGCAAATTAAATGGAATTGAAAATCCTTGGTTGTTGTTTTCGTTGTGTCCACGTCCATGTTCTGTAAAGGATGGATTACCAGGTTGTTCATTAAAGTCCTGGTTATTTATTGTACATGTGGACAACAGCAATTTGTTAATGTTCCCTATTAAGATGAACTTGATAACCTCTAGAGCGCAGTCAGCTGTTGTGCTGCATTGTCCTTATGTCATTTAATCTGGCGTGTAGGGTGAAATTTCACCTAGATGCTGATCTTGGGTCATTTTTGTATTTTCCCCACTAATGGGTAATGTTAGGTTTCAGAGAGGAGAAGATGGTCCTAGATCAGATCCTATATCTCTCTATTGTGCCAAACATTAGATTCTAAAGCCAAATTTGAACCCACGCACAACCAATTCTTACTAACTCCGGAAAAAATAATCCCTATTAGTCGGCCATTAACTCAGTGGGTCATGTGACCATCCTAATGTCAAGGGATTGGCTCAAAGCCTGTATCAGACCACCTCTGATTGGATCTCCCGCCATAAGAAGGCATTGCATGGTCTGGAGGTGACTGTTGACCCTCTTTCCCATATGGCATTCTTTGCATAAGTGCTATTGTGGAAACCTGACCTTGCCTGCAGTGTCTATATTTAGCTATAGATTCCTCTCTGCGAATTCCAACAGAAGAAGGTTTTTTCTGTCTTGCAGTGAAGTGAAGGAACATCTGCACGTAGTGCACAGTAGGAAGGCTAAGCCACTGCTGTTACTCACTGACTGGCTGCTGCCCTCCTGTCCATTTGGCAGTCAGTAAAAATCCCTGCCAATTACAGTGTAGACGTCGTAATCCTAACAACATATAAAACAAATCGAATAAAAAAAAAAACTTTAATTTACACCTCACTTTAGAAACCTCTGCAGTTTTGAGACGGCATACTGCTGCATGTTCGATGGAGATACAATGGGACCAGATGAAAACATTTCCTTTTCCAAGAGATAACGACAGCGGGAATATGTTTGTGCCTACCTCTATCTAGGCTGTGACTCTCCCCTCTGTCATTTCTCTCATTTTCTCTGTGTGAAACTGAATAGACTGTGCCGCTGTATGAAGCCCAGCCAAACTCTCTAGGCAGACTAAATGAGCCACTCATTTCCTGGCTTAACACAAATAATACCCTCTGAATACCCAGACCACAGCTCAAAGACTCACAGCACGGGCCAAGGATGATCTTAAACAGCCTAAGCACATACATGCATGTAATTGAATAGTGGAATAGTTTGAATAGTTGGAATAGTAGAATAGTAGAATAGTGGAATAGTTTGAATAGTTGGAATAGTGGAATAGTAGAATAGTGGAATAGTAGAATAGTGGAATAGTGGAATAGTAGAATAGTGGAATAGTAGAATAGTGGAATAGTTGGAATAGTGGAATAGTAGAATAGTAGAATAGTGGAATAGTTGGAATAGTGGAATAGTGGAATAGTAGAATAGTGGAATAGTAGAATAGTGGAATAGTTGGAATAGTGGAATAGTAGAATAGTAGAATAGTGGAATAGTAGAATAGTGGAATAGTGGAATAGTAGAATAGTGGAATAGTTGGAATAGTGGAATAGTAGAATAGTGGAATAGTGGAATAGTAGAATAGTGGAATAGTGCGTAGGGTAGGTTATACGAATAGTAAACATCCTAAAAGTCAAACAACAGGCCATAGCATTATCAACCAGCTCTATTGCCAAATATAAATGGAAAACATTCACCTCTGTGGTTACGACTCCTGCCATTGAGCAGTGTTCATTGGATTATGTATTGTCAATTGCAATTACAAAATGTATGGTTACATTGTTTGTTACCAGTTGTTCCATACGTCTGAGTGCCCCAATAAATATTTCCTTCTGGGACCTATAAAAGCTTTTTATTCCACCATTGATTAGATACGGATTGCACTCATTTACAAAGAAACAAATGTGTGCCTTGGGTATGAATCAAACCTTTTATGTAATAACATTAAATGGATCTGATTGAAACTGTAGAACAATATCTAAGCATACATTTGACATTCTCTCTCTTCAACCAACGGTAGCCTACGTAGATTCTTAATATGGCATTCCATAGCCCCATTTCATGACTGACATGAGTCACTTTTCTTGAAAATTCTTAACATCTTTTTTTTGTGGTCTGTATAGTTTTATTGAAGTCCAATTTGACTTTATTGAAGTCATAATTTCCTACCTCATGAAGTATTACCTCTGTTGGTTAATAGACACATTTACTCACAAACCCCCTAGATCTTCCCAGCTGTGATGAAACATCTGTTCCTAACACAGAGAGAAAAGAGCTGAATGAGTTCCACCTCGTCTGGCCTTGGTGCCACAGCCTATTCCCTACAGACCACAGCTCAAAGCCTCACAGAACGTGCCAAGGACGCAACCACACACACACACACACACACACACACACACACACACACACACACACACACACACACACACACACACACACACACACACACACAGTTACAAGAGAGCGAGCAAATTCCCAAAAAATCAAATAACATTTTATTGGTCACATACACATATTTAGCAGGTGTTATAGCAAAATGCTTGTGTTCCTCGTTCCAACAGTGCAGTAGTATCTAACTAAATGCTTGTGTTCCTAGCTCCAACAGTGCAGTAGTATCTAACTAAATGCTTGTGTTCCTAGCTCCAACAGTGCAGTAGTATCTAACTAAATGCTTGTGTTCCTAGCTCCAACAGTGCAGTAGTATCTAACTAAATGCTTGTGTTCCTAGCTCCAACAGTGCAGTAGTATCTAACTAAATGCTTGTGTTCCTAGCTCCAACAGTGCAGTAGTATCTAACTAAATGCTTGTGTTCCTAGCTCCAACAGTGCAGTAGTATCTAACTAAATGCTTGTGTTCCTAGCTCCAACAGTGCAGTAGTATCTAACTAAATGCTTGTGTTCCTAGCTCCAACAGTGCAGTAGTATCTAACTAAATGCTTGTGTTCCTAGCTCCAACAGTGCAGTAGTATCTAACTAAATGCTTGTGTTCCTCGCTCCAACAGTGCAGTAGTATCTAACTAAATGCTTGTGTTCCTCGCTCCAACAGTGCAGTAGTATCTAACTAAATGCTTGTGTTCCTAGCTCCAACAGTGCAGTCGTATCTAACTAAATGCTTGTGTTCCTAGCTCCAACAGTGCAGTAGTATCTAACTAAATGCTTGTGTTCCTAGCTCCAACAGTGCAGTAATATCTAACAATTCACAACAATACACACACATCTAAAAGTAAAAGAATGGAATTAAGAAATGTCTAAATATTAGGACGAGCAATGTCGGAGTGGCATTGACTAGAATACAGTAGAATACAAGAAGACAATGACTATAAAAAGAGATGCCTGAAATAGTTCATTCTATATAGAAATTACACCTGAATATGTGTTATTATGCCTGGCTTAATTTCCAATAACACCTAAATGTTTGATAGAGCTAATAGTCTAGCTAGAGTATAGAGTAGAGTATGTGTTCAGTCTGTGTAATATTCATGATGTTTTTAGAAAATATACTTGACGAAGGTCAGGTGATCTCTTACGTAGCGTCTGCATCCCAATACCCTACATAGTGCACTACTTTTGGCCAGAGCACGATAGTCAAAAGTAGTGCACGATGTTATCGAATAGAGTGCTATTTGGGACACAGGATTTGTCTGCAAAATTTCCCGTGAGAGTATAGCATTCTGTTCTCTGACTGACATTTCAATTTCATCAGGGATTGCTCAGTTCTGCTTGTTGCTGAGCGGCTGTACCTGTGCTTTTATAACTTTCAGACACCCAACAGTTGGTCCTGGAGCGTGGTAATGTGCAAGTAATCATCCCAAGTGGTTTTTGATTCATTCATTATTAATTCATGCACAATTCCAAACCCAAATCGCACTTAATTACGTCTCTGATTCCAGCAGTGACCAATATTGACGTAATTAAATAATTATGAGCTTGCCATCGCATCTTCCAAATGTCAAGAATGGAAAAATATGTTTTCTGAATATAAATGAAAAGCAGATTACAGTGAGGTGTGCTGTGTGAGGGGAATGCTGTGGTCGTGATCACACAGTCCTGAAGGACGTCACATAATGCTCTTGTGTAATCAATGGGCAGCTTTCAAACGATCAGCCAGTGTCTTCTCAGAATATGCAGTATTAGCATATTTTAGTTTGCTTGCTTGTTCGGTATTGGGCACACAATTTAGAAATGCATAAATCTTTTTATGAATATAGGGAAGGCCACCAACATAAAATGGCAGCCATATAGCCAAAAGTAAATCACTCATCTGAACCTCTTCCTCCTTCACATAAAGCTAATGTAATTGCGAAGGCCTACGTCCATCATGTTAGTTGATTTTCTCTCTCCTTGTGACTCATACTTAAACCGTGCTTTACTTGACATAAGCCCTTAGCTTCCCATACCATAGGGCATAGGCCATTGACAAATGACTTCCATTTTGCTCGTTCTGGGGCAAGTTTTTCCAACAGTTGAGGCCCGCTTCCTACATGAATTGTAACATGTTCCGTTATTCTCCTGAGATGAAAGGAACAGGTGTGAGCATGGACGCCCCAACACACCGCAGCTCCAGCCTCGGCCTTCAAACATACCAGAGTTTGTGTTGACATTCTAAAGAGGTGTTAGGTCAAAGGTCATGTCAGCCTCCCTCTCCTGTCACCTTTTGAGCTCTTAATACAGGCTCTATCTTGAGAGAGAGCAGAGAAAACAGATATTGTTAAAGTCCAAAGATCAGTCTTCATGAAAGAGCTTCATGTGTCTGAAATACTTATTGGTTAAACACCTTGTTAAATGTTACTAGAATCAACCCTTATTGGTTAAACACCTTGTTAAATGTTACTAGAATCAACCCTTATTGGTTAAACACCTTGTTAAATGTTACTAGAATCAACCCTTATTGGTTAAACACCTTGTTAAATGTTACTAGAATCAGCTCTTATTGGTTAAACACCTTGTTAAATGTTACTAGAATCTCTTATTGGTTAAACACCTTGTTAAATGTTATTAGAATCTCTTATTGGTTAAACACCTTGTTAAATGTTATTAGAATCAACCCTTATTGGTTAAACACCTTGTTAAATGTTATTAGAATCTCTTATTGGTTAAACACCTTGTTAAATGTTACTAGAATCTCTTATTGGTTAAACACCTTGTTAAATGTTATTAGAATCTCTTATTGGTTAAACACCTTGTTAAATGTTACTAGAATCAACCCTTATTGGTTAAACACCTTGTTAAATGTTATTAGAATCTCTTATTGGTTAAACACCTTGTTAAATGTTATTAGAATCTCTTATTGGTTAAACACCTTGTTAAATGTTACTAGAATCTCTTATTGGTTAAACACCTTGTTAAATGTTATTAGAATCAGCTCTTATTGGTTAAACACATTGTTAAATGTTATTAGAATCTCTTATTGGTTAAACACCTTGTTAAATGTTACTAGAATCTCTTATTGGTTAAACACCTTGTTAAATGTTATTAGAATCTCTTATTGGTTAAACACCTTGTTAAATGTTATTAGAATCTCTTATTGGTTAAACACCTTGTTAAATGTTATTAGAATCTCTTATTGGTTAAACACCTTGTTAAATGTTATTAGAATCAACCCTTATTGGTTAAACACCTTGTTAAATGTTATTAGAATCTCTTATTGGTTAAACACCTTGTTAAATTTTATTAGAATCTCTTATTGGTTAAACACCTTGTTAAATGTTATTAGAATCTCTTATTGGTTAAACACCTTGTTAAATGTTACTAAAATGAGCTCTTATTGCATGCGTATGACATATACGTTTCTACAAGGGGCTAGGACAGTGTTATGAACAATGCTATGAAACATGAATAAGTGTTTATTAACCTAAAGCTAGCACATATTGTTTGCCAGCCTCACGTCAAATGCTATTCATAACAGATGTTATGTATGAATGCAATTCTCATGAAGGTGTTGATTAGGAAGTAAAATATGCCACTCAAAGATAGTACATTCTCGTTCTCATGATTCTATCTATAGCTTTGTCAGGTCATTGTTGTAGCCAATTCATTGTATCCTCAATGGAAATACAGACTGCATAAATAGCCTAAAAATATCTTCAAAATATCTTCCTTTGAGATCTAAGTCTAGGCATTGGTTGTACACATGTTGCTACTCTCATAGGACCGAGGTCTGTCTTCTCAAGTCATCTGTTACAAGGAAGAAACCTTGCCTATACTGTACATACTATCATACAGTGAAAACCTGCTATTAGCACTAATGGACCATGTTACTTACTTTTGCGTTATATTTTACATTAACACTCTCAACAAGCAACAGTTAACGATCCCAATAGTCAAAGAAAAATTACAGAAGTCTTCTTTTCCGTTAGTTTATAACTAATGCAGAAGTAGAAGTGAGGCGGTCATAACCTTGACCAGGTTAACGTCTCCCTGACCGCTATGTCACTCTGCAAGAGATTGCTCAGCTGTGATTCCAGTGATAGAGTGCCTGAGATCCAAACTATCTCGGCTTAGACACAACAAGTTCATTCACCTTGGAGAAACACGTCTCTACACCGAACCAGAAAAATAAACACTAAAGAGGTAGAAAAAGGATCGTAACAACACATTACTAACTTTTCAAACAGTAGCTATCAGCAACACAAGGTGGGGTAGGCCTGGCGTGGTCTATAAATAAAACATCCTACTTGAATGAGTCTGAAGAAGAAGCAGAAGAAGAAGAAGCAGAAGAAGAAGAAGAAGAAGAAGAAGCAGAAGAAGAAGAAGAAGAAGAAGAAGAAGAAGAAGAAGCAGAAGAAGAAGAAGCAGAAGAAGAAGAAGAAGTAGAAGAAGAAGAAGAAGAAGCAGAAGCAGAAGAAGAATAAGAAGCAGAAGAAGACGAAGAAGAAGCAGAAGCAGAGGAAGCAGAAGCAGAAGCAGAAGAAGCAGAAGCAGAAGAAGAAGAAGCAGAAGAAGAAGAAGCAGAAGCAGAGGCAGCAGCAGAAGAAGAAGAAGCAGAAGCAGAAGAAGAGGAAGCAGAAGAAGAAGCAGAAGCAGAAGCAGAAGAAGAAGAAGCAGAAGCAGAAGAAGAAGAAGCAGAAGCAGAAGAAGAAGAAGCAGAAGAAGAAGCAGAAGCAGAAGAAGAAGAAGCAGAAGCAGAAGAAGCAGAAGAAGAAGCAGAAGTAGAAGAAGAAGCAGAAGCAGAAGAAGCAGAAGAAGAAGCAGAAGCAGAAGAAGCAGAAGCAGAAGAAGAAGAAGAAGAAGAAGAAGAAGTAGTTGGAACAAGAGAATGCAGCTTTCTTTGAAGCTCTGGATCACTTTCCCCCGGCTGGTTAAGAATGTTTTGAAGATTAGTCATGGGATTTAGAATTAAGAAAAGAGAAGAAGTAATAATAACGTTCTCAGGAGAAGTCCTGCTGAGACAGAGGAGGAGGGGCCAAGGGGCTGAAGGCAGTCCATTGTTGTCCTCCCTCTCACTGATAATGGTAAAATCCAGACTGTAACAGAGATGATTGCGATACAAGCTCTGAACCTAAAAACAACGCAATGAAGGAGGTGGCGGTGCATGCATTTCACATTCAGTTGTGATACTGATATTCACAGCACAGAGGTTGACCAAGAGATATAGCTACCAATACATGCAGAAAGCAATGATGAAAAGGAGGAACGAAACACACCCATTGCATGTGCATTATAATGCCCCAGAGAGAATAAAGGAATAACTGTATACAGTTAGGCTCGCGAGCCTCCTGATTTGCCGTCATGTAAGCTTGCGGGATGAGGCTGCTCGCGAGGCTAGTATACAGTACCAGGTAGAGAACATTCTACAGCATCGACTAACCAGACTATGTAATCTGTATTGAAATAAGTTAACAGCCCTCCTAAAATATAATAGGATTTTCATATGGTACGATTGAATTCTTATCATAGCATGCCCTTAGGCTTGAGCTGCTTTATTTGTCATTTATAATGACCCTTTCATTTATTTCCCTCCATGCCTGAATAAACATTGACAGTACATGCAATGCAGTGCCACTCAGATATATTGTATCTCGGCAGATATCTCACAACAATAGGTGTTAATCTTGGTCCTTTGCAGCTCTGGTAAAAGAATGATAGCAAATCTGTTTAACTGATCACAACCTAAGAGGCTATAAAGTAAACACAAACACTATTATTACTATACTCCCTTTATTTCTTTATGAAGTGTGATGCAGAGATTTTCTTTTCAATTGACCAGCCATTATTTATTTATTTTACCTTTATTTAACTAGGCAAGTCAGTTAAGAACAAATTCTTATTTTCAATGATGGCCTAGGAACAGTGGGTTAACTGTCTGTTCAGGGGCAGAACGACAGACTTGTACCTTGTCAGCTGGGGGATTTGAACTTCCAACGCTTTAACCACTAGGCTACCCTGCCGCCCCTTCTGTTACAGAGGATAGAAGGCCATATTTCTTGCCCATTGTGTCAACATTTACAGTTCCACAAAGCACTATTACACATCCTTAAACATCCTGTATTCATGTGGACTATATTTACATATTTTAGGAGGAGATGGGAACCACGGGCTACCGGGCTACAGTGGTGCTCCAGGTCAGGTGGATGTATTGAATAAGCCCCAACTTCACAGTAGCAATAAAGCTGCAATATGTAATGTTTTGGGTGATCTGACCAAATTCACATAGAAATGTGAGTTATAGATCTGTCATTCTCATTTAAAATGAGTCTATGAAGTGGTAGATATGTTCCATGTGCGCTATTTCTATGCTTAAGTTTCATCCTTTATTTTCGGTTTTGTACACCAGCTCCAAACAATATTTTTGGTTATGGAAAAAATATATTTCACAGCGATTAAATTGTACAATGATTCCCTACACTGTACTTGCTTGTTTTGTCACATAAATTGAAATTAAGCAAACTATTAGAATTTTAGTAACCAGGAAATGGCGGAGCAATTTCTGCATAGTGCACCATTAATTCACAGTAGATGAAGAAGATGAAGAACTTAATGGTGTATGTGGAGGTAGGTGATAAAAACACCTGCTTCTTTTCCATGAAATGCCTTCCCATGCAGACAGAATGACTATGAAAATAAATAGAGGATTGTGGGAGTTGGGTGGGGGCTTGGAGGAGGGGACTGGGGGCAGAAGGAAGGACAGACTAAAAATCAGAGCCAGGAATCCCTCTTTCAACCATTAAACAAGAACTCTCGCAAAATTGTAGCACTTTGGCCCCATTTAAGTGCTGCTCCTAATATCGATATTAAAAGGAATTCACAGAAACATAGTGTGGAGAGGAATCAAAAGTACATTAAGCTGATAAAGATGTCATTCCCTGACAGAGATATGAGGCTATAGTATCAAGGCCAGGTCACTGCCTGGGCTGGCTGGCCCACTCTCTCCCCCTCTCCCATTTGTAAGATCCACACCCAGATTTACAGTCCCTCTTCTCAGTCTTCTCTCTGAATGCGTACCAAAAATGTCCCCCTATTCTCTATTTAGCGCACTACACAGCAGGGCCCACAGTCAAAAGTAGTGCACTATATAGGGATTAGGGTGCTGTTTGGGACGCAGAGTCTGTAAATGCTGGCTCTGTTCTCCATACCTCACACGGAAGGGATTATACCATAAGGGGTTCAATTATGTTCAACCTTGCAAACTGTGACATGGTTGACACAGCTATCGAACCTGTTGGTTTGTATTTACACCGAAATTCATTCACATGTCATAGCTGTATTGAAACAGGAAGTCTAACATTTTTAAAGAATCATATGTTTAGAGAGAGATAAATCATCAATTTTAAGATGATAAAAGTTTGCTGGGGGAAAAAGTTTTGGAGGGTAGAAAACCTGGAAGATGAATGAAGAGGAAGAGAGGAGACGCCACTGTTTCGTTGATGTTCAGCAAAATTTGGAATTCAAGGAAATCTGGCCTGCTTATCTTTGCTGTCAGAGATGTTGATTTTAATATGACAGCCCTCTGAGTGTACACACAGAAAACACTTTGAACAGCCCAGAGACATCAGGAGGATCAAAAGAAATACCCCCCTTTGATTACCGACTCATACATATTTGTGTATTTCCCTCTGTTGCTAGAGGGAGTGTATTGGTTATCTCAGAAACCCACTGCATCGTTGAGGAACCTTTGAACTAGGTGGATAAGCTCCTACTTTAGAATGTGGACCGGTGAATTACTTCTCTGTGAGTTACAGGGAAGCTTGTGAAGGGGAAATGTTAAACTGTGGCATAACCATGGCTGTAGTTCACCAAGCTGTACACTGTCATAAAATAATAACGCTGTCATGACATATTATTGTGCCAAACTTGCCGAGACATACGCCCACTAGTGGACCACAAGAAACACAAGTCTTCTGATGTTTTCATTAATTTATCACATTTTATATTTGAGCCGGCCTAGTAGGATTCAGAGCCGGCCTAGTAGGATTCAGAGCCGGCCTAGTAGGATTCAGAGCCGGCCTAGTAGGATTCAGAGCCGGCCTAGTAGGATTCAGAGCCGGCCTAGTAGGATTCAGAGCTGGCCTAGTAGGATTCAGAGCCGGCCTAGTAGGATTCAGAGCCGGCCTAGTAGGATTCAGAGCTGGCCTAGTAGGATTCAGAGCCGGCCTAGTAGGATTCAGAGCCGGCCTAAGTAGGATTCAGAGCCGGCCTAGTAGGATTCAGAGCTGGCCTAGTAGGATTCAGAGCCGGCCTAGTAGGATTCAGAGCCGGCCTAAGTAGGATTCAGATCCGGCCTAGTAGGATTCAGAGCCGGCCTAGTAGGATTCAGAGCCGGCCTAGTAGGATTCAGAGCCGGCCTAGTAGGATTCAGAGCCGGCCTAGTAGGATTCAGAGCCGGCCTAGTAGGATTCAGAGCCGGCCTAGTAGGATTCAGAGCCGGCCTAGTAGGATTCAGAGCCGGCCTAGTAGGATTCAGAGCCGGCCTAGTAGGATTCAGAGCCGGCCTAGTAGGATTCAGAGCTGGCCTAGTAGGATTCAGAGCCGGCCTAAGTAGGATTCAGAGCCGGCCTAGTAGGATTCAGAGCTGGCCTAGTAGGATTCAGAGCCGGCCTAGTAGGATTCAGAGCCGGCCTAGTAGGATTCGATATTAATCTGTGTTAAAATTGTCAACAAAAGTAAACTAAATACAAAATAACGCAGGTGTTTCTTTTGGAGTGGAGTTCCTTCAAGCATCATCCAATTCCTCTCATCTCTGTTTTAGATGTACACCCTTACCTGTTCGGAAAGGTGCAAGGTCGCTATCGTTTCAAAATGCTAATGAAGACAAATAGAGTCATAACAACAACCACTGTTGGAGGACTCTCCTCTTAGGCTACTCACTGTTATTAGTTATTAATCATACATTAAATATACAAAAGTATGTGGACACTCCTTCAAATTAGTGTATTTGACTATTCCAGCCACACACGTTGCTTACAGGTGTATAAAATTCAGCACACAACCGAGCAATCTCCATAGACAAACATTGGCAGTAGAATGGCCTAACTGAAGAGCTCCGTGACATTCAACGTGGCACCGTCATAGGATGCCACCTTTCCAACAAGTCAGTTCATCAAATTTCTGCCCTGTTAGAGCTGCCCCAGTCAACCCCACCCTGCTCCTTAACCCAGACCCAACCCCTCCCTGCTCCTTAACCCAGACCCCAACCCCTCCCTGCTCCTTAACCCAGACCCCAACCCCACCCTGCTCCTTAACCCAGACCCCAACCCCACCCTGCTCCTTAACCCAGACCCAACCCCTCCCTGCTCCTTAACCCAGACCCCAACCCCTCCCTGCTCCTTAACCCAGACCCCAACCCCACCCTGCTCCTTAACCCAGACCCCAACCCCACCCTGCTCCTTAACCCAGACCCCAACCCCACCCTGCTCCTTAACCCAGACCCCAACCCCACCGTAAGTGCCGTAAGTGCTGTTATTGTGAAGTGGAAAAATTTAGGAGCAACAACGGCTCAGCCGCGAACTGTTAGGCCACACAAGCTCACAGAACTGGACTCCCAAGTGCTGAAGCGTAAAAATGCAAAACACTCACCACTGAGTTCCAAACTGCCTCTGAAGGCAGCGTCAGCACAATAACTTATTGTTATTCTGGAGCTTCATGAAATGTGTTTCCATGGCCGAGCAGCCACACACACAAGCCTACATGTCCATATACGTTTGGTTATTTAGTGTATGTCTCAGAAATACTTGGAGGCAAAATGAAATGTGCCGTGAGTGACCTACACAGACAACCTTCAATGAAAGAACATCCTTCACTAAATGAATATCATTGAACCCATCTAATTGAATGTTTTCACCTTTCTGTAGTGCTGTAAAATCGTGTAGAAAATTACAAAAATACAGGAGAAAAACATAATGTGGAGACCTTGACTGAGGGAGCAGAAATATTAGCTTCCTCATTAATCATTTAGAAGCCATTGTTATGCTAACTTGATTAATATATTTATCATCAATTGACCGCCCTCTCTGAGACCGCGGCCTGCTTTATGTGGAAGAGGGATACATAAAGGAGACTGGTGGGAGAAGGTTAATTAGGTCCTGTGTCAGCGAGGTGGCAAGCAGATCCAGAATAATGCAAAAGGAACTTGGACAAATGACTCAAATCATATCAAATTGTAGGCGAAACGGTGAAATGCTTACTTACGGGCCCTTCCCCACAATGCAGAGAGAAAAATTGAAAAGTAATACAAAGATAATAACAAAGAATAAATACACAATGAGTACCGATAACTTGGCTATCCATATGCACAGGGTACCAGTACTGAGTCGATGTGCAGGGGTACGAGGTAATCGAGGTAGATATTAAATATAGGTAGGGGTAAGGTGACTAGGCAACAGGATAGATAATGGGCGGTAGCAGCAGTAAAAATGAGTCATGATGAGATGAGTAAAAAGAGTTGTGCCTTGGGGGTTAATGTAGAGAGTCCGGGCCACTATTTGGTTAGCTATTTAGCAGTGTTATGGCTCGCTCCACTTCAGCCCCGTTGATGTGGATGGGGTTGTACGCGGCCCTCCATTTCCTGTAGTCCACCATCAGCTCCTTTTCTTGGTTGTTGTCCTGGCAGCACACTACTAGGTCACTGATCTCCTCCCTATAGGCTGTCTCATCTTTGTCTGTGATCAGGCCTACTACCGTCGTGTGGTCAGCAACTTTTATGACAGTGTTTGAGTCATGCACGGCCACGCTGTGGTGGGTGAACAGAGAGTACAGGAGGGGACTAAGCACGCAACCCTGAGGGTTCCCCGTGTTGAGGGTCACCGTGGCAGATGTGTTGTTGCCAAACCTCACCACCTGGGAGCAGACCATCAGGATGTCCAGGAGCCAGTTGCAGATGAAGGTGTTCTATCCCAGGGTCCTGAGATTAGTGATGAGCTTGGAGGGCACTATAGTGTTGAACGCCGCTGTAGTCAATTCCTCTTATCCAGGTGGGAGAGAGCAGTGTGGAGTGCAATAGAGATTGTGTCATCTGTTGATCGGGGTGGAATGCAAATTGGAGTGGGTCCAGGGTGTCTGGGATGATGGTGTTGATGATGACTAGCCTTTCAAAGCATTTTATGGCTACACATGTGAGTGCTACAGGATGATAGTCATTTGGACAGGTTACACTGGCGTTCTTGGGCACAGGGACTATGGTGGTCTGCTTGAAACATGTAGGTATTACAGACAGGGTCAGGGAGCGGTTGGAAATGTCAGTGAAGACAGTTGCCAGCTGATCAGGTCATGCTATGAGTTAGGGTTGCAAAATTCCAGGAACTTTCCCAAAATTCCCAGAATTTCCAGAAATCCCAGTTGGAGGTTTCCCTGGAATCAGTACGGAATAAGTAGGAAATTCGGGAATCTTCCAACCGGGACTTCTGAAAAACCTGGGAATTTTAGGGATATTACCAGAATTTTGCAACTGTGCTCTGAGTAAGCGTCCTGGTAATCTGCCTTGTGAATGTTAACCTGTTTAAAGGTCTTACTCACATCGGCTACGGAGAGCGTGATCACACAGTAGTCCAGAACAGCAGGTGCTCTAATGGTTGGTGGTTCAGTGTTGTTTGCCTCGAAGTGAGCATAGAAGGAATTTTGCTCATCTGGTTGGCTCACGTCTGGGAAGCTTGTAGCTGGGTCTTCCTTTGTAATCAATCTTAGTCCTGTATTGATACTTTCCCTATTTGATGGCTTATCGGAGGTTGTCGCGGAGTTGAACGCGGAAGTCTCTAGCCTTTAGTTTATTGTGGATGTTGCCTGTAATCCATGGCTTCTGGTTGGGATATGTACTTACGATCACTGAGGGGATGAATTCGATACACTTATTAATGAAACCGGTGACTGATGTAGTAAAGTCCTTAGTGTTATCAGATGAATACCAGAACATATTCCAGTCTGTGCTTGTGAAAACAGTCCTGTAGCATAGCATCCATGTCCACTGACCACTTCCATATTGAGTGCGTCACTGGCACTTCCTGTTTGAGTTTTTGCTTGTAAGCAGGAAGCAGGAGGATAGAGGTATGGTCAGATTTGCCAAATGGAGGGCGAGGGACAGCCATGTATGTGTTTCTGAGTGTGGAGTAAAGGTGATCTAGAGTTGTGTCTCCTCTAGCTGTACAGGTGACATCCTGGTAGAAATTATGTTTTTAAAAAAATCAGTTTCACTGCATTAAAATCACTGGCCACGAGAAGTGCCACCTTTGGATGTGCATTTGCTTGTTTGCTTATGGCCCTAAGCAGCTCGTTGAGTGCAGAGTCTTGGTGCCAGAATCCATTTGTGGAGGTAAATAGATGTTTACGGTAAATAGTATGTTCTGCAGCTGATCATGAGGTATTTTATTAACTCAGGCGAGCAAAACATTCAAGATTTCCTTAACATTAGAGATCTCGCACCAGCTTTTGTTAGCAAAGAGAAACACCCCTCCCCCTACCACCTTACCTGCTGTCCGATCAGTCTGCAGTCCGATCAGTCTGCAGTCCGATCAGTCTGCTGTCCGATCAGTCTGCTATCTGATCAGTCTGCTGTCCGATCAGTCTGCAGTCCGATCAGTCTGCAGTCCGATCAGTCTGCAGCCCGATCAGTCTGCTGCCCGATCAGTCTGCTGTCCGATCAGTCTGCTGTCCGATCAGTCTGCTTTTCGATCAGTCTGCTGTCCGATCAGTCTGCAGTCCGATCAGTCTGCTGTCCGATCAGTCTGCTGTCCGATCAGTCTGCAGTCCGATCAGTCTGCTGTCCGATCAGTCTGCAGTCCGATCAGTCTGCTATCCGATCAGTCTGCTGTCCGATCAGTCTGCAGTCCGATCAGTCTGCTGTCCGATCAGTCTGCTGTCTTGACGATGCATAGAAAAACCAGCAATCCATGTCCTCAATCAGCCAAGACTCTTGGAAAAAATGTAGGTCCTGTTGATAGGATAGTCTTGAACGGAGTTCATCCATTTGATCTGCAGTGACTTCACATTCTCCAACAGAACCGAGGGCCATAGCTGTCTATTTGTTGCCGCTTCGCTTGCCTCTTCTTTCCCAACACTTCCTCTTTCAAGTCCCGGGGACGAGGGCCTGGTCTGGAGTAAGCAGAACGTCTAGAGCTGCCGAATTGCTGAAGTGCAAATCTTCATCCAAATCAAGGTTAATGATCGCTGTTATGATGTCCAGAAGCCAGTTTCAGTCAGTTCCAGTCTTTCAGAAAAAAAAAGAAAAGCTAAGATCAGCATAAAAAAAAACACACAAAACAGAAGAATTGGTCAGGAGCCTGTAAAACGGACGCTATTCACTGTAGCTCCATCACAGCACAAATAGGGCGTTAGTGTTAACAAGAATTTAAGCTTCCTGCCAATATCAGATACAGTTGAAGTCGGAATTTTACATACACTTAGGTAGGAGTCATTAAAACTGTTTTTTCAACCACCCAACTACTTTGTGATTGACACAATACATTTTTCCAACAATTGTTTACAGACAGATTATTTTACTTATAATTAACTGTATCACAATTCCAGTTGGTCAGAAGTTTATATACGTTAAGTTGACTGTGCCTTTAAACAGCTTGGAAATTTCCAGAAAATGACGTCATGGCTTGGGAAGCTTCTGATAGGCTAATTCACATCATTTGAGTCAATTGGAGGTGTACCTGTGGATGTATTTCAAGGCCTACCTTCAAACTCAGTGCCTCTTTGCTTGAAATCATGAGAAAATCTTAAGAAATCAGCCAAGACCTCAGAAAAAAAATTTAAACTTCCACAAGTCTGGTTCATCCTTGGGAGCAATTTCCAAACGCCTGAAGGTACCACGTTCATCTGTACAAACAATAGTACGCAAGTAGAAACACCATGGGACCACGCAGCCGTCATACCGCTCAGGAAGGAGACACGTTGTGTCTCTTAAAGATGTACTTTGGTGCGAAAAGTGCAAATCAATCCCAGAACAACAGCAAAGGACCTTGAGAAGATGCTGGAGGAAACAGGTACAAAAGTATTTACAGTATATCCACAGTAAAACAAGTCCTATATCGACATAACCTGAAAGGCCATTCAGCAAGGAAGAAGCCACTGCTCCAAAACCGCCATAAAAAAGCCAGACTACAGTTTGTAACTGCACATGGGGACAGAGATTGTACTTTTTAGAGACATGTCCTCTGGTCTGATGAATCAAATATAGAACTGTTTGGCCATAATGACCATCGTTATGTTTTTAGGAAAAAGGGGGAGGCTTGCAAGCCGAAGAACACCATCCCAGCTGTGAAGCACAGGGGTGGCAGCATCATGTTGTGGGGGTGCTTTTCTGCAGGAAAATTATGTGGATATATTGAAGCAACATCTCAAGACATCAGTCAGGAAGTTAAAGCTTGGTCGCAAATGCGTCTTCCAAATGGACAATGATCCCAAGCATACTTCCAAAGTTGTGGCAAAATGGCTTAAGGACAACAAAGTCAAGGTATTGGAGTGGCCATCACAAAGCCCTGACCTCAATTATTTTGAAAATGTGTGGGCAGAACTGAAAAGGGATGTGTGAGCAAGGAGGCCTACAAACCTGACTCAGTTACACCAGCTCTGACAGGAGGAATGGGTCAAAATTCACCCAACTTATTGTGGAAAGCTAGTGGAAGGCTACCCGAAACGTTTGACCCAAGTTAAACAATTTAAAGGCAATACTACCACCTTTAATGCAATACCTGCGGTTCATTAGAGTTCTTATTTTATTAAAGTAGGACCCACCAATCTTACTATATTGTATGCTAGGGAAGGTTATGCCACTGCAACTCAAATGAAAAATGACATGTCTACTCTTATGCAAGGTTTTTACAGATTTAAACTGACATTTTCTGCCCTCTCACCCTCTCTCTTACCCAGGAACACCCTCTTCAACAGTAGTAATAACATCAACTTCATGATAGAGTGAGTGTTGGAGCTCCTGACGGTTGTAGATAACTCATAAAGTAGTATAGTGTAGATATGATTGTTGTTTCACCTTCTGGGTCTGTGTGGGAGATGGATAGACTAACAATACTAGCCAGTGCAGAGAACCATGTCCTCCTAAGTGTATACTCTACTCATGATTATTATAAAGATGTTGAAATAAAGGATTGTGAACAGTGACATGTCATGGTTCCATGGTTCCTCTGGGGGTGGAGTGGGAGGAAATACTGGTACAGGATGATGACGGACGTTGATGAAGGACGTTGATGACAGACGTTGATGACAGACGTTGGCCACCGACTCCAGAGAGAATGTAAATAGAAGATTAATCATTGTTTTTACCCCTCTTTCTGCACCAGATTGCTTTGACTGAAGTCAGGACTTCTGAGACAGTGCGGTGTGACAAGGATGCACTCTTCAGCCCCGCTGTACAAACGGGAGCTCAGGCATCGAAAGTGGCAGCCAAGGCATCTCTCCCAGGACCTTGTCTCATCTTGTCTGTTCTCCCACCTCCGTCTCGCCCCTCTCTCTCTCTCTCTCTCTCTCTCTCTCTCTCTCACCTGCCTCTGATCTCGTACGCTGACATTTGAGAGGCTACTTTAAAGATGTGTTTGGTGTTTTGGAGGGAGTGGGAGGAAGGGGGAGTGGACAAGGATGACGATTTCTGCTCCTTCCACCACAACCCCTCCCTCTCCCGCCACAACCCCTCCCTCTCCCGCCACAACCCCAGTGCCCTCTCCCCCTGGTCCCTGGTCCCTGCCCCCTGGTCCCTGGTCCCTGGTCCCTGGTCCCTGCAGCCCTGCAGCAGAAGTGTTGTGTCGTTATCAGTGATGCACAGAAATAGAAGTGTGACTCAACCCTCTGCCGGGCAACATGCATCCAACTGACCCTCAACAGCCCAGTCCCTCAATCCTCTCTGAGCCACATGAACATCTCAACACCTGTTGCCTCGCCACCTGTGTGCGACCCACGGGCCTGATCTGAACCTTCTCATCTCATAGCTAGGCATTTGAAGCATCTCTCACTGAGCCCTAGACTGCAGTCTAAGCCCACCATAGGGATGCCATTCCCGGTACTCTCAACAGCCTCCTCAGCCTCCCATCCCTGCCCCAGGCAATAATCCCGCTAATCCCATCCTGAAAGCAGGCATTTGATGAGAAAAGTTACACCCCCAAATGGAATCTCTTTTTCTGTAGTTACACATGGTGATCTCTGTTTCACCAACACAAATGGGTTCATTGGTTGGGGTAATAACCTGCTGCTGTGGGACATCCTTGTTCTTTTCACTTGACAGTGAAATCCTTCCAACGGAGCCTCCAATGAGTGATGATTGCGTGATAAATTTAATTGTCTGATGTTCATCCTCACAACCGTTGAGCCTGTTGATGCGTTTGAATGGACACACCCAGACTTCCTGTCTCTTGGGTGTTAGGGGTCATTGATAGGTCGGTGTTTTAACAGGGTGAGAGTTAGGTAAAACATTAAAGGGTAGTGGGGATACAGGCTTCATCTATAACATATGTTGCTGAAGCCTGGGCATTATGGGCCTTATCAAGACAACTGAAATATTTAACATATATACTAAAGGCTGTTAATTAGAGGGTCTTCTCTGCATCCATGACAGTCATATTCACTGTTGTTCCACACGCACAATGACAGACATACAATTAAATATTGAACAATTGATTTGCATTATGTTACAACAAGGTCAATATCTATACAAAAGTATGTGGACACCACTTCAAATGGGTGGATTTGGCTAACTACCTCTAGAAGCAAAGTCAGCACGAGAACTGTTCGCTGGGAGCCTCGGGAAATGGGTTTCTATGGCCGAGCAGCCGCACACAAGCCTACGATCACAAAGCGCAATGCCAAGAAATGGCTGGAGTGGTGTGAAGCCCGCCGCCATTAAACTCTGGAGCAGTGGAAACGCGTTCTCTGGAGTGATGAATTACGCTTTACCATCTGGCGGACTAACCTGAGTTTGGCTGATGCCAGGAGAACGCCACCTGCCCGAATACATAGTGCCAACTGTAAAGTTTGGTGGAGGAGGAATAATGTTCTGGGGCTGTTTTTCAATGGTTTGGGCTAGGCCCCTTAGTTCCAGTGAAGGGGAATCTTAACGCTACAGCATACAATGACATTCTAGACGAGTTAGGGCTTCCAACTTTGTGGCAACAGTTTGGGGAAGGCCCATACCTGTTTCAGCATGATGATGCCCCCATGCACCAAGCGAGGTCCATACAGAAATTGTTTGTCGAGATCGGTGTGGAAGAACTTGACTGGACTGCACAGTGCCCTGAGGGGGGGGGGGGGGGGGGACCAATTCCAAATCAATGCCCATGATTTTGGAATGAGATGTTGGACAAGCAGGTGTCCAGATACTTGTGGTGATGTAGTGTATGTCTCAATGTTTTCCCCGATTTGATTAGGATTTATGTTAGAGTCTCATTTGGACTAATCTTCCAAGAGTCCTTAAACATTCAAATATAATTTCTAATACGATCACATTTTCAAATATAACACACTGTTACAAACAGACATGATACACTGACATATTGACCAGGTAAATACTCTAACAGTCTGAAAAGACAGATTGATTCCTCCATCTACCATAGATAGTCCAGCACAACTTTCCTATGTATTTTATTTAAATGGTTTTAGAGTATTGTTTGAATTTCTGTATTAAAAGGTTTCTCGTTTGCTCAGATACATTACTCCATTTCTTAATGCTCTAAATCTAAATGTTATTTAGCCTATTTCTCTTTTTTTTTGTCTGGATAACACATACAGTAGATGTTGGGAAATCTATTCCTAGGGTTTACTGAATGTCTTTCACCTGAATACTGTTGTGAATAGAGTTTGGCAGTTTTAAATGGTGTATATTATGAAATAAAATAAGCATTTTTTGTCTTCTGAATTATCTTGTTGATTGATGACCAACCAAGAGCATTGTGTAACGATCTTCTTCATCTGAGGAACAGGAATATGAAAGATCGGACCAAACTGCAGCGTGGTACGCGTCCATGATAGTTTATTATAACAGAACACGAGAAAATACACTGTTACAAACAGACATGATACACTGACATATTGACCAGGTAACTACTAAATACTAACGATCTTCTTCATCTGAGGAACAGGAATATGAAAGATCGGACCAAACTGCAGCGTGGTACGCGTCCATGATAGTTTATTATAACAGAACACGAGAAAATACACTGTTACAAACAGACATGATACACGGACATATTGACCAGGTAACTACTAAATACTAACGATCTTCTTCATCTGAGGAACCGGAATATGAAAGATCGGACCAAACTGCAGCGTGGTACGCGTCCATGATAGTTTATTATAACAGAACACGAGAAAATACACTGTTACAAACAGACATGATACACGGACATATTGACCAGGTAACTACTAAATACTAACGATCTTCTTCATCTGAGGAACAGGAATATGAAAGATCGGACCAAACTGCAGCGTGGTACGCGTCCATGATAGTTTATAATAACAGAACACGAGAAAATACACTGTTACAAACAGACATGATACACTGACATATTGACCAGGTAACTACTAAATACTAACGATCTTCTTCATCTGAGGAACAGGAATATGAAAGATTGGACCAAACTGCAGCGTGGTACGCGTCCATGATAGTTTATTATAACAGAACACGAGAAAATACACTGTTACAAACAGACATGATACACTGACATATTGACCAGGTAACTACTAAATACTAACGATCTTCTTCATCTGAGGAACAGGAATATGAAAGATCGGACCAAACTGCAGCGTGGTACGCGTCCATGATAGTTTATTATAACAGAACACGAGAAAATACACTGTTACAAACAGACATGATACACTGACATATTGACCAGGTAACTACTAAATACTAACGATCTTCTTCATCTGAGGAACAGGAATATGAAAGATCGGACCAAACTGCAGCGTGGTACGCGTCCATGATAGTTTATTATAACAGAACACGAGAAAATACAAAATAACAAAGTGAAGGGAAAAAAAATGAAAATGGAAACGGTTCTGTATGGACACAGAAAACAACTACCCACAATCCATAGTGGGAAAACAGGCTGCGTAAGAATGGTTCTCAATCAGAGACAACGATTGACAGCTGCCTCTGATTGAGAACCATACCAGGCCAAACACCTAGAAATATAACACACAGAACAAACATAGAATGCCCACCCCAACTCACACCCTGACCAAACTAAAATAGAGACATAAAAAAGGAACTAAGGTCCGGACGTGACACATTGCGCATGTGTCACGGAAGAACCATATCTCCACCTTAAAACAGTCCTTGCTGCTTTGTTCTGTTCAATCTGCAGCCTCCTAATTTCACTTGCTGATGCATGTCCCCAGACCACAGAACAGTAGTTCACTTGACTTCCAATGAATGCTTTGGTTGTTTAAGAGTTCTGGAACCCAGCACAACGTTAGAGACCCATAGCCCAGATATTCTCACAGTGCAGGTTTCTTCACTTATACATGCATTTCTCACGTGATGTGTTTGGGGCAATTTCATATTCTCACCACTAACACAGGAAATTAGCTGATTGAAAGAGAAAACATGGAAGCTGTTACATAACAGGAAATAAAACAAATGTGAGTCAGAGTGATTCGAGTTGTGACCACCCAATACAATGTGTAGTTCAGGATGTGTTTTGTGACTGGGTGGATTTGTTCATTTTTCATGGAAACCTGGGAGTGTAACCCGGGAGACGGACCTGGGAGAGGAACCTGGGAGAGGGACCTGGGAGAGGGACCTGGGAGAGGCACCAGAGAGAGGAACCTGGGATAGGGACCTGGGAGAGGGACCTGGGAGAGGGACCTGGGAGAGGGACCTGGGAGAGGCACCAGAGAGAGGGACCCCGGAGAGGGACCTAGGAGAGGGACCTGAGAGAGGGACCTGGGAGAGGGACCTGAGAGAGGGACCTGGGAGAGGGACCTGGGAGAGGGACCTGGGAAAGGATCCAGAGAGAGGGACCTGGGAGAGGGACCTGGGAGAGGGACCTGGGAGAGTGACCTGAGAGAGGGACCTGGGAGAGGGACCTGGGAGAGGGACCTGGGAGAGGGACCTGAGAGAGGGACCTGGGAGAGGGACCTGGGAGAGGGACCTGGGAGAGGGACCTGGGAGAGGGACCTGGGAGAGGGACCTGAGAGAGGGACCTGGGAGAGGGACCTGGGAGAGGGACCTGAGAGAGGGACCTGGGAGAGGGACCTGGGAGAGGGACCTGAGAGAGGGACCTGGGAGAGGGACCTGGGAGAGGGACCTGGGAGAGGGACCTGGGAAAGGGACCTGGGAGAGGGATCTGGGTGAGGAATGATGTGAATAAGTGGGAGGACAAAACATTTTGACAATGTAAACAAAATAAGACTTACCTTATTACATTTATGGTAGTGTCACCCCAAGTTCAGTAGGTATATTGTCCGTTTTCTGAGGTAAGTTTTTGTAATACCCCAAAAATGTAAGGATGGAAAGTTGTCTTTCATGTTCCCGTCGTGTTTATTCACCAAACAGCCCGTTTGACTTCCCTCGTTTCAAACACGTCTCATCTGACTGGTCGGCTCCAGAGATCTGTGGTACTTCACAGGTCAGAGATCGCTCTGCATAAGATAAGTGGAGACCGCAGAGCCTAGGAGAAACAAAGGATGTTCAGTTTGAGCCAGAGACCTACAGTACAGTAGAGACACATTCCCCTGAGCCACACAAAGAACACGGGCTTGAATTGATGCGACAAGTTTAGAGTGGTCAAGGCTTTACACGTTGAATGTTCAAATTGTGTACTACAATGACTGGTTTAATCAATGCCACAGATACCAACTGCTGTGTAAGATTAATCCATCATGAAACAAGTGAAATTGAACGACACTGACACAACAATTCAATGTCATCATTCCACGTCAGTGGAAGGTAGCTAACATACTGTAGATCCAGTGCCACTGTTGAGTTGGTCTGATGTAATAAATCATAACTATTTTTTATTATTGTCGCGTTTTGTTCTATTCTAACTAATTTGATTGTGGGGGCTGTGTAGACATAGTCAGGTTGCATCTGGTGTGTGTCTGCCTCAGGGGTGGAAGTCCTGAGACCACCATAGACAAGTCCTGTGTCGCTCACTGGGGCTCTGTTGATTCAAAACCAGAACGTTGGCCCTCCTTCTTGACATTTGGCCTCTACCACTCAGATGGGTAATGCACAACCCATCAGCAAATGGACGTATCTTTGTCAACTTAAACCTTGCAACATATGAGAGAGATTGAATGTTCTGTGCACTGAAAACCGTGTGGATTCTGTTTAGCATTCTGATACACTTTCAGCTTTACATCCCATCGTTTGATTCCACTGTGATAAGAAGTGTCGCGAGATAGTAAACATGTGACAAACCTTCACTTGTTATCCCCACAATGGTATTCCTTCTATCACTGCTATTGCAGCGTAATTCGAAACGCTCATCGTCGTTTCCTGAGAACTCAGAAGGTTGTTCTTCACAGCTTCCCTGAACAAACTCTCATTTGATTAGAGAAGGTTGGACAGTCTGTTGCTAAATACTGAAAGAGAGCTGGTGGGGGGACGAAGAGCAGGGCAGAGCGGGCACCACCGGTTTGGTAATAAACATGTGGACACAACACAATGCAGTGGAGACAACACAATGCAGTGTAATTAGATTTCTCTGGACTAGCCCCAGAACCCAGTACTGTGGCAGAGGAGCTCTGCTGATTGCAATCAGTCAGAGTGCTAGACAAATTGGATTACTATTATACAAGAATCAAGGGTGGCTTTTCTGCTTTTCATTTATATTTTCATTTATTTCATCCAGTAATTGTTAACGGGTAGCTTAGATATAAATATAAAAGCACTCCATAAGGGAAGCTGGGTATTGTTGTTTTCACTTACCAAGTGTTTTTTGGAGAAAGATATTTGATTACTGTGAGAGAGAGAGCGAGCCATTTTCCGACCCCACCAGCCGAGTGCAATGTTGTTATCACTTGTATTCCAGTCAACAGAGAATTATTCAGAGAGCTCCCTAACAAAATAAGTTTCCAAAGTGAATCAGGTTTTTTTGGGTCGTTGTACTTCCCCTTGTTGAAATAGAGGTCAGTGTAAAGCAACGTACATTACTCACGTTTGGGAAATTGCAAACAATGACGTGGGACAATAGTAAACTTGATATGAACCTTGATGTAACTTCACGTGATCTTGTTGAACCGTGTCTGAATTGATAATGCAAAAATGTACATTACCTGTACATCCAAGAGACCGTAACATGAAAATATACTCTGTTGGTTATTGTCTCTTCACATAACAGTCCATTCCTTCACCTAACATGCTCCTCCAGAAATGGTTTGGACATAATACCGTTTGGACACGTGGCAGATGTGCTGGTTCATCTTTAACCAAGAAGGACTGTCGAGAAAAAAATTATCAAATTGTCTGATCGGGGAGAATTGAGGAAGAAAATGGGCCAGTAAGTTAGAAATGTCCAGGTCAATTTCTGATCCCAGTCTGTCCCTGTGCCTCGCCTTTTCGCCTTTCGTTGACCTTGACTGTCAGATTTGTTTTTCTCATTTGCACAATCTATGCCTTTCTTTCATAATAGAAGGAGATGTTTGTACAAGAAGATATGTACAATAATTATGGTTAAACTGTCATGTGACATTTATTAATGTCACATTGCAACAGTGACTTGAGTAGCAGTGATGAAATGCTTTTACTGTGTCCCAAACGGCACCCAATTGCCTACAGAGTGCACTACATTTGACCAGAACTCTATGGGACCTGGTCTAAAATAGCTCACTTTTCTGGGAATAGGGTGCACAATATAATTATTGCCTAGACACCATGGTAACCACTGTTTTTTGTATTTAACTAGGCAAGTAATTTAAGAACAAATTCTTATTTACAATGACGGCCGAGGAACAGTGGGTTAACTGCCTTGTTCAGGAGCAGAACGGCAGATTTGTACCTTGTCAGCTCAGGGATTCCATCTTGCAACCTTCCGGTTACAAGTCCAACGCTCTAACCACTAGGCTACCTGCTGCCCCCTTTTAGTAAAACTAATGGGCTGTAAATCTATAATTCCCAAGGTTTCAACTCTATCCGCCATTATTTCTGTTATTTTTAGAATCAGAGATTCCCTCTTACTTTATACAAGGTAAAAGAAAGAAATTGTGAAGTCACAAGCTCAGGGTCATCAGTTTTCCCGAACCAATCCTTAGTATGTGGACAGTATGGACTAATTTCAGTAAAGAGTAGGTCCAGTTTTTTTCATCTGAAAGACTGACATTTTGGGCCTCTTTTTACTACCTCTTTTCCACTGTGTTGTACATTAGTGGTCTGTAGGTTGATCTATGTGGCGGGGTTTCCACCTGGACCCACAGCAGTGAACCTAACACTCATTACAGCACCAGCTGTGTGTGTGGTGTACAGTGCAGTACCCTGTGGGCTGTGAACTCACCTCCAGGTGTTAGCTATAGTGTTAACGCTAGCCGTCTGCCTCTCAGGCCCTGATCAGTGGGAGGGCTCTGACTGAGGCTCAGTGACAGAAGATCATCAACCTCAGCCGCTCGGGTCACAGTATGTTCACTCTGCTAGCATCTAGCAGACTGACACAGTACAGGTGCATCAAATTACTGAAAGACTGTTGAACAGCTTCTATCACCAGACCATCAGACTGTTGAACAGCTTCTATCACCAGACCATCAGACTGTTGAACAGCTTCTATCACCAGACCATCAGACTGTTGGACAGCTTCTATCACCAGGACATCAGACTGTTGGACAGCTTCTATCACCAGTACATCAGACTGTTGAACAGCTTCTATCACCAGACCATCAGACTGTTGAACAGCTTCTATCACCAGACCATCAGACTGTTGAACAGCTTCTATCACCAGACCATCAGACTGTTGGACAGCTTCTATCACCAGGACATCAGACTGTTGGACAGCTTCTATCACCAGTACATCAGACTGTTGAACAGCTTCTATCACCAGACCATCAGACTGTTGAACAGCTTCTATCACCAGGACATCAGACTGTTGGACAGCTTCTATCACCAGGACATCAGACTGTTGAACAGCTTCTATCACCAGTACATCAGACTGTTGAACAGCTTCTATCACCAGACCATCAGACTGTTGAACAGCTTCTATCACCAGACCATCAGACTGTTGAACAGCTTCTATCACCAGGACATCAGACTGTTGGACAGCTTCTATCACCAGGACATCAGACTGTTGAACAGCTTCTATCACCAGGACATCAGACTGTTGAACAGCAATGTTCCAACAAGGAAAAAAACACAAATATCCAGAGCACAAAATAACGAAACCACTTGACAACGACAAAACAGAAAGGGAAGCCAGAGGGTTAAATAAGGAACATTGATTATGGAACGGAAACCAGGTGTGTATAATGAAGACAAAACAAAACGAAAATGAAACATGGATCGGTGGTGACTAGAAAGCCGGTGACGTCGACTGCCGAACGCCCCCCGAACAAGGAGAGGGACCAACTTCGGTGGAAGTTGTGACAAACATTTTGGGTAGCCTTCCACAAGCTTCCCACAATAAATTGGGTGAGTTTTGGCCGATTCCTCCTGACAGACCTGGAGTAACCGAGTCAGGTTTGTAGGCCTCCTTGCTCGCACACGCTTTTTCAGTTCTGCCCACACATTTTCTATAGGATTGAGGTCAGGGCTTTGTGATGGCCACTCCAATACCTTGACTTTGTTGTCCTTAAGCCGTTTTGCCACATCTTTGAAAGTATGCTTGGGGTCATTGTCCATTTGGAAGACCCATTTGCGACCAAGCTTTAACGTCGTGAGATGTTGCTTCAATATATCCACATAATTTTCCTGCCTCATTAGCCATCTATTTGTAAAATACCAGTCCCTCCTGCAGCAAAGCACCCCTGCAACATGATGCTGCCACCCCCGTGCTTCACAGTTGGGATTGTGTTCTTTGGCTTGCAAGCATCTCCCTTTTTCCTCAAAACATAATCAAATCAAATGTATTTATATAGCCCTTCGTACATCAGCTGATATCTCAAAGTGCTGTACAGAAACCCAGCCTAAAACCCCAAACAGCAAGCAATGCAGGTGTAGAAGCACGGTGGCTAGGAAAAACTCCCTAGAAAGGCCAAAACCTAGGAAGAAACCTAGAGAGGAACCAGGCTATGTGGGGTGGCCAGTCCTCTTCTGGCTGTGCCGGGTGGAGATTATAACAGAACATGACCAAGATGTTCAAATGTTCATAAATGACCAGCATGGTCGAATAATAATAATAAGGCAGAACAGTTTAAACTGGAGCAGCAGCACGGTCAGGTGGACTGGGGACAGCAAGGAGTCATCATGTCAGGTATTCCTGGGGCATGGTCCTAGGGCTCAGGTCCTCCGAGAGAGAGAAAGAAAGAGAGAAGGAGAGAATTAGAGAACGCACACTTAGATTCACACAGGACACCGAATAGGACAGGAGAAGTACTCCAGATATAACAAACCTGACCGTACACATAAACTACTGCAGCATAAATACTGGAGGCTGAGACAGGAGGGGTCAGGAGACACTGTGGCCCCATCCGAGGACACCCCCGGACAGGGCCAAACAGGAAGGATATAACCCCACCCACTTTGCCAAAGCACAGCCCCCACACCACTAGAGGGATATCTTCAACCACCAACTTACCATCCTGAGACAAGGCTGAGTATAGCCCACAAAGACTTCCGCCACGGCACAAACCAAGGGGGGGGGGGGGGGGGGGGGCGCCAACCCAGACAGGATGACCACATCAGTGAATCAACCCACTCAGGTGACGCACCCCCTCCAGGGACGGCATGAGAGAGCCCCGGTAAGCCAGTGACTCAGCCCCTGTAATAGGGTTAGAGGCAGAGAATCCCAGTGGAAAGAGGGGAACCGGCCACGCAGAGACAGCAAGGACGGTTCGTTGCTCCAGAGCCTTTCCGTTCACCTTCCCACTCCTGGGCCAGACTACACTCAATCATATGACCCACTGAAGAGATGAGTCTTCAGTAGAGACTTAAAGGTTGAGACCGAGTTTGCGTCTCTGGGTACGGCCTACATGGGTAGGCAGACCGTTCCATAAAAATGGAGCTCTATAGGAGAAAGCCCTGCCTCCAGCTGTTTGCTTAGAAATTCTAGGGACAATTAGGAGGCCTGCGTCTTGTGACCGTAGCGTACGTGTAGGTATGTACGGCAGGACCAAATCAGAGAGATAGGTAGGAGCAAGCCCATGTAATGCTTTGTAGGTTAGCAGTAAAACCTTGAAATCAGCCCTTGCTTTGACAGGAAGCCAGTGTAGAGAGGCTAGCACTGGAGTAATATGATCAAATTTTTTGGTTCTAGTCAGGATTCTAGCAGCCGTATTTAGCACTAACCGAAGTTTATTTAGTGCTTTATCCGGGTAGCCGGAAAGTAGAGCATTGCAGTAGTCTAACCTAGAAGTGACAAAAGCATGGATTAATTTTTCTGCATCATTTTTGGACAGAAAGTTTCTGATTTTTGCAATGTTACGTAGATGGAAAAAAGCTGTCCTTGAAATGGTCTTGATATGTTCTTCAAAAGAGAGATCAGGGTCCAGAGTAACGCCAAGGTCCTTCACAGTTTTATTTGAGACGACTGTACAACCATTAAGATTAATTGTCAGATTCAACAGAAGATCTCTTTGTTTCTTGGGACCTAGAACAAGCATCTCTGTTTTGTCCGAGTTTAAAAGTAGAAAGTTTGCAGCCATCCACTTCCTTATGTCTGAAACACATGCTTCTAGCAAGGGCAATTTTGGGGCTTCACCATGTTTCATTGAAATGTACAGCTGTGTGTCATCCGCATAGCAGTGAAAGTTAATAGTTAGTTTTGTACAAAAAGTACGATCTTTGTCCTCATGGTCCTCCATGGTGTTTATACTTGCGTACTATTGTTTGTACAGATGAACATGGTACCTTCAGGATGAACCAGACTTGTGGAGGTCTTAAATTTTTTTCTGAGGTCTTGGCTGATTTCTTTGATTTTCCCACGATGTCAAGCAAAGAGGCACTGAGTTTGAAGGTAGACCTTGAAATACATCCACAGGTACACCTCCAATTGACTCAAATGATGTCAATTGCCCCATCAGAAGTTTTTAAAGCCATAACATAATTTTCTGGAATTTTCCAAGCTGTTTAAAGGCACAGTCAACTTAGTGTATGTAAACTTCTGACCCACTGGAATTGTGATACAGTGAATTATAAGTGAAATAATTTGTCTGTAAACAATTGTTGGGAAAATTACTTGTGTCATGCACAAAGTAGATGTCCTAACTGACTTGCCAAAACTATAGTTTGTTAACAAGAAATTTGTGGAGTGCTTGAAAAACGAGTTTTAATGACTCCTACCTAAGTGTATGTAAACTTCCGACTTCAACTGTATGTCTTCAGCACATTTTGTGTCTATCTTTCCATGGGACTTCCTGCAGCCTGCACTTGGGTCATTTATCTGGTTTTGATCACGAGCAGATAAGCTGAGAAAGCAGGCCTTATCTCTGGGTTGCCACAAACGTTACCATGACTGAAAACATCAGGACTACCACTGTAAAACTATCACGACTGAAACCATCCGGGCTGCCACTGTAAAACTATCATGACTGAAACCATCCTGGCTGCCACTGTAAAACTATCACGACTGAAACCATCCGGGCTGCCACTGTAAAACTATCATGACTGAAACCATCCGGGCTGCCACTGTAAAACTATCACGACTGAAAACATCCTGGCTGCCACTGTAAAACTATCATGACTGAAACCATCCGGGCTGCCACTGTAAAACTATCATGACTGAAACCATCCTGGCTGCCACTGTAAAACTATCACGACTGAAACCATCCGGGCTGCCACTGTAAAACTATCATGACTGAAACCATCCGGGCTGCCACTGTAAAACTATCACGACTGAAAACATAGTACATCACAGCTCCCCTGTACTGATTAGAGCTGTGTAAACAGGAAGGTTATCAGGTACTGGTGTGGGGGAGTTTCTGGGGTTGGAGAGAGGATATAGTGGGTTAGTTTCTGGGGTAGGGTAGCTGATATAGTGGGTTAGTTTCAGGTGTAGGAGAGAGGATATAGTGTGTTAATTTCTGGGGTAGGGGAGCTGATGTCGCAGCCATTAGGTATCCTTCTCAAAACATTGTACAAATACCATATATCCATGAAGGCCAAATCTGGAAGCGGAGCACTATTCTCTCTGACAACACAGCAGCAGCTCCCCCAGTTTCCAGCAGTGTGGAGGGTACAAATAACAACATGGGCAAGCCAACAACAAATGATAACATAGAACAATTTTTCCACTTGTGCACAACAAATGTCAACATTCAGATCAACATGAATAAATAATTGGCATGTGTTAGTCCAGAAGTGGTTCCTTATGCTCGGTTGTTGCATACATGTATTGTAAGCTTGCTAGCTAGCCTGTGGTTGTTGCATAGCAACCAGTCTAGCAACAAGACTTTTTTAGTTTTTCCGGTGGAATGTATTTATTAAAAATGTATTAATTAAAGCAACATTTTCAATTTGTAGTTCCTTGATTTACTGTGTTGGCAACCGGTTTATAAAAGCAACAGGGCATATACCACACCCCCTCATGCCTTATTGCTAAGATATACCACGGCTGTCAGCCAATCAGGGTTCAGGGCTCGACCCACCCAGTTTATAATTCTAGTTTGAAACCTGAAAAAAGCTGAATATGGCTCATGTAGAATGTTTTCAGGATTTTTGCAAACTACTTGAAGTGATTGGCTTGGTTCGTTCTCTCTGCCTATTCTGTCAGGAGGAATAGTTTTCTACTGAGGTAATTTAGAGGGAAATATTGTGATACTGTTTTTTTCATCTTGGTTTGCATATTTTTCCCCTCTAGCCAAAAACTATTAATGAGGTAAACAGGTAATTCCCAGCACGGGACGTCTGTGCGCACACACACACACACACACACACACACACACACACACACACACACAAACAGGTAAATCTATATGATTTTTGCTTGTGAGTTTTCAAAAATCACTATTTAAAAGAGGCTTTACGGGATTTCTATAGCTGTAAATATTAAGCTATTAAAGCAGTAATATATAATTTTTCTTGGGGCGACCCGACCAAATTCACATAGAAATGTAAGCAATACATTTGTTATAGACATGGATCTACAGGGAGGGAGGGGCTACCTGCAGGGTTCACCCGTGGCCTAGGGCCTGATCTGAGGGTGCAACCAGCTGGGAGCAGCTAACATACCCTAATCCTCGGAGAGCAGCTAACATACCCTAGTCCTCAGAGAGCAGCTAACATACCCTAATCCTCAGGGAGCAGCTAACATACCCTAATTCTCAGAGAGCAGCTAACATACCCTAATCCTCAGAGAGCAGCTAACATACCCTAATCCTCAGGGAGCAGCTAACATACCCTAATCCTCAGGGAGCAGCTAACATACCCTAATCCTCTGAGAGCAGCTAACATACCCTAATCCTCAGGGAGCAGCTAACATACCCTAATCCTCAGAGAGCAGCTAACATACCCTAATCCTCAGGGAGCAGCTAACATACCCTAATCCTCAGAGAGCAGCTAACGTATTCCTAATCCTCAGAGAGCAGCTAACATACCCTAATCCTCAGAGAGCAGCTAACATACCCTAATCCTCAGGGAGCAGCTAACATACCCTAATCCTCAGGGAGCAGCTAACATACCCTAATCCTCAGAGAGCAGCTAACGTATTCCTAATCCTCAGAGAGCAGCTAACATACCCTAATCCTCAGGGAGCAGCTAACATACCCTAATCCTCAGGGAGCAGCTAACATACCCTAATCCTCAGAGAGCAGCTAACGTATTCCTAATCCTCAGAGAGCAGCTAACATACCCTAATCCTCAGGGAGCAGCTAACATACCCTAATCCTCAGAGAGCAGCTAACATACCCTAATCCTCAGAGAGCAGCTAACAAACCCTAATCCTCAGAGAGCAGCTAACATACCCTAATCCTCAGGGAGCAGCTAACATGCCCTAATCCTCAGGGAGCAGCTAACGTATCCCTAATCCTCAGGGAGCAGCTAACATACCCTAATCCTCAGGGAGCAGCTAACATACCCTAATCCTCAGAGAGCAGCTAACGTATTCCTAATCCTCAGAGAGCAACTAACATACCCTAATCCTCAGAGAGCAGCTAACATACCCTAATCCTCAGAGAGCAGCTAACATACCCTAATCCTCAGAGAGCAGCTAACGTATCCCTAATCCTCAGGGAGCAGCTAACATACCCTAATCCTCAGGGAGCAGCTAACATACCCTAATCCTCAGGGAGCAGCTAACATACCCTAATCCTCAGAGAGCAACTAACATATTCCTAATCCTCTGAGAGCAGCTATTAAAACTGTTAAAGCTGCTATATGTAATTTTTGGGGGGCAACCCGACCAAATTCACATAGAAATGTGAGCAATAAATCTGACATTCCGATTGAAAGAAAGTAAAAGAAGTGGTAGATCTGTCTATGTGCGCTATTTCTTTGCTTCCTGTTCTTAAGTTTAGTGTTTGACTCTTTAACTTTTGGTTTTGTACGCCAGGTTCAAAGTCTCTTTGAAAATATATTTCACAGCGCTTTAGATGGTACAATGGTTCTCTACATCATACATTGCTTGGTTTGTCACATAAAATGAAATTAGGCAAACTATTAGAATTTTAGCAACCAGGAAATGACGGAGCGGTTTCTACATATTGCAACTTTAACAGGAGAGTTTTTCATGAAATATGATATTCCCACTAGAGTTCACTATTCTGTGACATGTTGGCTCCCTTGGGAATTCCTGCCTTTTCCCACTAACTCTTTATCTTGCCTCTTTCTCCCTGCTCTCTCTCTCTCTCCCCTCTCCCTCTCTCTCTGACACACACACAAAAACACCCACACACCATTTATCCTTTGGCGTAAATCTGTTGTAATGTGTACATCTGTTTTCTGTGTCTGGTGTAATGGCTTAGATTATTCCCAAACAGGAGGCAACTTGCCTGTTTTATGAGTTTGTGTTGCAGTGAAATGGGTGTGAGTTGGGCCATATGTGGCCTCAGCCAATGCTGGGTCATATAGAATGTATTCCTCTTTCTATGGGTTACAGCGCCAGCTTGATCATAGACACTGAACCACTGACTGGTAGGAAATATATGGAGTTGAACCATGGTGATTTAAGTGGTGGCTGTAACTCCCCCTGGTCCCCGAGCTGCTCTGAGACATCAATCTAACACACTGTTCAACTCTGACTCAATTGGCATACATATGATGGGGTGCATCATTGGAAACACATTCCCATTCCCATCAAAGCTGCCTGGCTGTGATCGAATCTACAGTAATAGACAGTTTGTTGTGGGGAGACAGAAAAATAGAGAATCGCTTGCCTGACTAAAACATGCAGCACTCTGCTTTGGTAAAAAAAAGGCAACACATGGTTGTAGATAAATCATATGATCTGCTTTGGGGTTTCTATTGAATGCTAAGAATACATTTGTATCTAATGTAGTTGATCTGGCAATGATCGTTGATACAATTGTTAGCTGCATGTATGTAGCACACCAGAAAAAAATACTATCACATGTGACATTTGCTTGTACAAGTGCTGTAATAACAGCACTTGATTGTAACAAGGCTAATCTGAAAACAAGGCTCCCTAAATTCTATCAGCATATCGATTGGGCAACCAGGGCTGGCAAAACCCTAGATCATTGTTATTCTAATTTCCACGATGCATATAAGGCCCTCACCCGCCCTCATTTCGGAAAAGCTGACCACGACTCCATTTTGTTGCTCCCTCCCTATAGACAGAAACTAAAACGGGAAGCTCCGGTCAGGTCTGTTCAACGCTGGTCCGACCAATCGGATTCCACGCTTCAAGATTGCTTCGATCAAGTGGACTGGGATATGTTCCGAATTGCGGCGAACAACAACATTGATGTATACGCTAACATACCCTAATCCTCAGGGAGCAGCTAACATACCCTAATCCTCAGGGAGCAGCTAACATGCCCTAATCCTCAGGGAGCAGCTAACATGCCCTAATCCTCAGGGAGCAGCTAACATACCCTAATCCTCAGGGAGCAGCTAACATACCCTAATCCTCAGGGAGCAGCTAACATACCCTAATCCTCAGAGAGCAGCTAACATACCCTAATCCTCAGAGAGCAGCTAACATACCCTGATCCTCAGAGAGCAGCTAACATACCCTAATCCTCAGAGAGCAGCTGACATACCCTAATCCTCAGAGAGCAGCTAACATACCCTAATCCTCAGGGAGCAGCTAACATACCCTAATCCTCAGAGAGCAGCTAACATACCCTAATCCTCAGAGAGCAGCTAACATACCCTAATCCTCAGGGAGCAGCTAACATACCCTAATCCTCAGAGAGCAGCTAACATACCCTAATCCTCAGGGAGCAGATAACGTACCCTAATCCTCAGAGAGCAGCTAACATACCCTAATCCTCAGGGAGCAGCTAACATACCCTAATCCTCAGAGTGCAGCTAACATACCCTAATCCTCAGGGAGCAGCTAACATGCCCTTATCCTCAGGGAGCAGCTAACATACCCTAATCCTCAGGGAGCAGCTAACATACCCTAATCCTCAGGGAGCAGCTAACATACCCTAATCCTCAGAGAGCAGCTGATATACCCTAATCCTCAGAGAGCAGCTAACATACCCTAATCCTCAGGGAGCAGCTAACATACCCTAATCCTCAGAGAGCAGCTAACATACCCTAATCCTCAGAGAGCAGCTAACATACCCTAATCCTCATGGAGCAGCTCACATACCCTAATCCTCAGAAAGCAGCTAACATACCCTAATCCTCAGGGAGCAGCTAACATACCCTAATCCTCAGAGAGCAGCTAACATACCCTAATCCTCAGGGAGCAGCTAACATACCCTAATCCTCAGAGAGCAGCTAACATACCCTAATCCTCAGGGAGCAGCTACCATACCCTAATCCTCAGAGAGCAGCTAACATACCCTAATCCTCAGGGAGCAGCTAACATACCCTAATCCTCAGAGTGCAGCTAACATACCCTAATCCTCAGAGAGCAGCTAACATACCCTAATCCTCAGAGAGCAGCTAACATACCCTAATCCTCAGGGAGCAGCTAACATACCCTAATCCTCAGAGAGCAGCTAACATACCCTAATCCTCAGAGAGCAGCTAACATACCCTAATCCTCAGGGGGCAGCTATCATACCCTAATCCTCAGGGAGCAGCTAACATACCCTAATCCTCAGAGAGCAGCTAACATACCCTAATCCTCAGAGAGCAGCTAACATACCCTAATCCTCAGGGAGCAGCTAACATACCCTAATCCTCAGAGAGCAGCTAACATACCCTAATCCTCAGGGAGCAGCTAACATACCCTAATCCTCAGGGAGCAGCTAACATACCCTAATCCTCAGAGAGCAGCTAACATACCCTAATCCTCAGAGAGCAACTAACATACCCTAATCCTCAGAGAGCAGCTAACATACCCTAATCCTCAGAGAGCAGCTAACATACCCTAATCCTCAGGGAGCAGCTAACATACCCTAATCCTCAGGGAGCAACTAACATACCCTAATTCTCAGAGAGCAGCTAACATACCCTAATCCTCAGAGAGCAGCTAACATACCCTAATCCTCAGGGAGCAGCTAACATACCCTAATCCTCTGTTTGTCGAGTCTCACAACAAGCCATGTTTAAGCTACTTTACATGATTAGGTTTACTGACATGAAAAGGAGTACTTCCCAAATGTAAAACATACAATTCAAGTCTCCATAATATGGGTACAATTATTCAAATTTGGGAATGCTAGATACTCATTATGTCACCATGTAAATCATGAGGAATAGGCTATATTGAAACACGGGTGGTCTTAAACTCACGTCTCTCCATTTTGTGTTTACACAATGTGTTTCCACCTATTCAACAACATTGTGGCACATCTATTGTTCTGCACTTTGTCTATAGTTCAAATAAACCAAAGCTGTGATGTTATGCTGCTCGAATGTTCATGCCGACACAAAACTCTAGGTTTTGATATACCATGGTGAATGTGATTATGCCTGAATTCAGAAAACAAGTGTTCATAATGTTTCATAAAACAAAGGAAAAAACTGTCCAAAACATAATTTTAGGGATAAATTGACAGCAGGGTGATGTGTTGTTTTCTCTGCTGTAGAATACATTGTTGGAAAGGATAATTCGATTTTTTTGGTCACAGTTTGAGCCCTGTCTGTGTCCCAAATGGCACCCCATTCTCTATATAGTGCACTACTATTGACCAGAGCCCTATGGGCCCTATGGGCCCTGGTCAAAAGTAGTGCATTTAACAGGAAATAGAGCCATTTAGGACACATCCTGTGAAACTCTATGTTGTAACGCCACCGCAATTACCAATAGGCCTACCCTCAGTGGTCTCTTCCAGAGAGAGAATGACAAAATGACAAAAAGCCACATAATGCTGCTGCAATTACACCTGCTGAGGTGGACAGAAAAACATTCAACACTGTCTATTCATGTGACCTACTTTTAAACTGAATAGAAGGTCCAATCAAACTCTCCATACATCACATTGTGTAAAAAAATTCCCCATGGCCTGCTTTACACCCCTTTAAAGATCCTTCCTCTTACTTCAGAGGGACATTTCCCTCCTCCTTGGCCAGTAGTTTGACTGCAATTCCATTTCCACTGCTCCTTGTTGTTTTGCACCTTTCTGTACTATGAAAGCAGTGTTGCTGCTTGGATAGGTGAGGTCATGTTTTCGGTATACACTGTTAACATTGATCCCCTGGGTTTCATTTACACTGTCACTGCACTTAAGAGCAGACATGTGATCCCACTCTGGATCACAAGCAGAAAGAAGGTAGGAATAATTATGTCCTAGGGGCAGCGCGGAGGGAGGAAGGGGAGAAGAAGAGGAGAGGAGGGGAAGGGAAGGGGTGTGTCATGCTCTTAGGGGCTTCTCTTCAACAGACAGGGCCTCCGGGTCATTAAAATAGAATTCCCCCAACACAATGTATTAGACCCCCAAATCACAGGCACAGTATTAAAGGAAGCATTCCCTTTTCTGGAAGCCTCTGTTACAACATTCTTGTTAGCGTATTACTTTTTTGGGTTCAACTCAAGTGAATGCCCAAATGATTCAAAGTGTTTCATTTTTGTTTAAAAGTGTTATTTTCTTTGTTTCAAAGTAAAAAAATATATATAAGTATATATCCTGGGTGGGCACTCAAATGCATAGCTCTATATATGTGGATACTATCTTAAAAATGAGTTATTACCCAAAATAGCAAATTTTTCCAACTCAATATAAACCATTTAATGTGTTTACTATTTATTTTCATTTTACCGTCACTAGACTGTCACTAGACTGTCATTGCTGTCTGAATGCTCTGCAGGCTCTGCATCCTCTGAAGGCTCTGAAGGCTCTGAATGCTCTGCAGGCTCTGCATCCTCTGAAGGCTCTGAAGGCTCTGAATGCTCTGCAGGCTCTGCATCCTCTGAAGGCTCTGAAGGCTCTGAATGCTCTGCAGGCTCTGCATCCTCTGAAGGCTCTGAAGGCTCTGATATTCATAACTGAATGTTTTATGGTCTGTAGTTTTCAGGGTCTTTCCTGTACAATCTCTGAGACCTTCAACTGGTGATGAGAATATACATTAGATCTTATATGAGGAATTTGTAAGAGTGTGTGTGTGTGTGTGTGTGTGTGTGTGTGTGTGTGTGTGTGTGTGTGTGTGTGTGTGCGTGTGTGCGTGCGTGTGAGCGTGCGTGTGTGTGTGCACGTGTGTGTGTGCATGTGTGTGTTTGTGTTGCACAAGCAAAATAAGCCATTTCAAACAGTGATTATCTTTTTTTTTAAGCAGGTTGATAAAATGGGTTCAGATTTATGAACATCTCTATTCTTTGTTACAAAAAAATTACCAAATATGTTCCTTCTCAGCATGGATCCTGATAATTCCATCACTATGTAATGGACACCATTCAAGGGGTCAAGGCCAGGGTCAAGGGATGCCCCAAGTTTTATTCTTGGGACCTCCCTCCTCATCCCAACCGCTTTGTTGTACACGGCCAGCTGGTACCAAAAAGTGCCTACTGCATCCATTCCATACCATCTCAGAAACAGACTCCATTCTATACCATCTCAGAGACAGACTCCATTCTATACCATCTCAGAAACAGACTCCATTGCCATTGTCAGAAACATACTCTATTCTATACCATCTCAGAGACAGACTCCATTCTATTCCATCTCAGAAACAGACTCCATTCTATACCATCTCAGAGACAGACTCCATTCTATACCATCTCAGAGACAGACTCCATTCTATACCATCTCAGAAACAGACTCCATTCTATACCATCTCAGAGACAGACTCCATTCTATACCATCTCAGAAACAGACTCCATTCCATTGCCATCTCAGTAACAGACCCCATACCATCTCAGAGACAGACTCCATTCCATAACATCTCAGAAACAGACTCCATTCTATACCATCTCAGAAACAGACTCCATTCCATACCATCTCAGAAACAGACTCCGTACGATACCGTCTCAGAAACAGACTAAATACCATCTCAGAAACAGACTCCATTCCATACCATCTCAGAAACAGACTCCATTCCACACCATCTCAGAAACAGACTCCATACCATACCATCCAAGAAAAACAGACTCCATTACATTGCCAGCTCAGAAACAGACTCAATTTTATTGCCATCTCAGAAACAGACTCCATTACATTGCCATCTCAGAAACAGACTCCATTCCATACCATCTAAGAAACAGACTCCATTCCATACCATCGCAGAAACAGACTCCATTCCATGCCATCTCAGAAACAGACTCCATTCCATACCATCTCAGAAACAGACTCCATTCCATACCATCTCAGAAACAGACTCCATTCCATACAATCTCAGAAACAGACTCCATTCCATACCATCTCAGAAACAGACTCCCTTCCATACCATCTCAGAAACAGACTCCATTCCAGTGCCACCTCAGAAACAGACTCCATACCATCTCAGTAACAGACTCCATACCATCTCAGAAACAGTCTCCACTCCATACCATCTCAGAAAAGGACTCCTTACCATCTCAGAAACAGACTCCATTCTCTACCATCTCAGAAACAGACTCCATTCCATACCATCTCAGAAACAGACTCCATACCATCTCAGAAAAGGACTCCATACCATCTCAGAAACAGACTCCCTCCATTCCAACTCGGAAACAGACTCCCTTCCATACCATCTCAGAAACAGACTCCATTCCAGTGCCACCTCAGAAACAGACTCCATACCATCTCAGTAACAGACTCCATACCATCTCAGAAACAGTCTCCACTCCATACCATCTCAGAAAAGGACTCCTTACCATCTCAGAAACAGACTCCATTCCATACCATCTCAGAAACAGATTCCATTCCATTGCCATGTCAGAAACAGACTCCATTCCATTCCATCTCAGAAACAGACTCCATTCCATACCATCTCAGAAACAGACTCAATTTTATTGCCATCTCAGAAACAGACTCCATTCCATACCATCTCAGAAACAGACTCCATTCCATATCATCTCAGAAACAGACTCCATTCCATATCATCTCAGAAACAGACTCCATTCCATACCATCTCAGAAACAGATTCCCTTCTATACCATCTCAGAAACAGACTCCATTCCATACCATCTCAGAAACAGACTCCATTCCATTGCCATGTCAGAAACAGACTCCATTCCATTCCATCTCAGAAACAGACTCCATTCCATACCATCTCAGAAACAGACTCAATTTTATTGCCATCTCAGAAACAGACTCCATTCCATACCATCTCAGAAACAGACTCCATTACATTGCCATCTCAGAAACAGACTCCATTCCATACCATCTCAGAAACAGACTCCATTCCATACCATCTCAGAAACAGACTCCATTCTATACCATCTCAGAAACAGACTCCATTCCATACCATCTCAGAAAAACAGACTCCATTACATTGCCATCTCAGAAACAGACTCCATTACATTGCCATCTCAGAAACAGACTCCATTCCATACCATCTCAGAAACAGACTCCATTCCATACCATCTCAGAAACAGACTCCATTACATTGCCATCTCAGAAACAGACTCCATTACATTGCCATCTCAGAAACAGACTCCATTACATTGCCATCTCAGATAGAACTGCCGCCATACTTTCCAGGTCGACCCAAACAGTTCGAACTTCTAATTTGAAAAATGAATCTCTACAGAAATAAGTCTCTCACTGTTGCCATCTGCCATCGACCCCCTCCGCTCCCAGCTGTTCCCTGGACACCATTTTTGAATTGATCGCCCCCCATCAAGCTTCAGGGTTCGTTCTGTTAGGTGACCTAAACTGGGATATGCTTAAAACCTCTTGGGGCTAGGGTGCAGAATTTTCACTTTTGGATAAATAGCGTGCCCAATTTTAACTTCTTGCTACTCATGCCAAGAATATAAGATATGCATATCATTCATAGATTTGGATATAAAACACTCTGAAGTTTATAAAACTGTTTGAATCATGTCTGTGAGTATGGCAAAACCCCGAGGACTAACTGTTCAGATTTTTATTTTTTTGCCCCTCTCTGTTCCCTGCTTTGTTATTGCCAAGTGATATTTCTTAGGGACCTGTTGTCAGTTCCTACCGCTTCCACTGGATGTCACCAGTCTTTGGAATTTGGTTGAGGTTATTCCTTTGTGCAATGAAGAAGTAGGCCAACTAGGAACTGGGGACACTTTTGTGAGTTGCGCAAGACGTGAAAAGTGGCGCTGGTTTGTTTTCTTGACCTGTATTGAACACAGATTGCCCTGTCTACAATTTGATCGATTATTAACATTTAAAAATACCTAAAGTTGTATTACAAAAGTAGTTTGAAATATTTTGGCAAAGTTTATAGGCAAATATTTTGTAGGGACGTTGCGTTTTTTGTAAGCTGTTTTTTTTCTGGATCAAACGCGCTTTATAAATGGACATTTTGGATATATATGGACGGAATTAATCGAACAAAAGGACCAATTGTGATGTTAATGGGACATATTGGAGTGCCAACAAAAGAAGCTCATCAAAGGTAATGCATGTTTTATATTTTATTTTTGCGCTTTGTTAACTGCTGGTGCAGATGGTGCAGGCTATCAGATAATAGCTTCGTATGCTTTCGCCGAAAAGCATTTTTAAAATCTGACATGTTGACTGGATTCACAACGAGTGTAGCTTTAATTGAGTATCTTAAATGTGTGATTTAATGAAAGTTTGAATTTTATAGTATTTTATTTGAATCTGGAGCTCTGCATTTTCCCTGGCAATTGGCCAGTTGAGACATTTGCTTCCCGCCTATCCCTACAATCTAAGTTAGATGCCCTCAATCTCACACAAATCATCAAGGAACCCACCAGGTACAACCCTAAATCCGTAAACATGGGCACCCTCATAGACATTATCCTGACCAACTTGCCCTTCAAATACACCTCTGCTGTTTTCAATCAGGATCTCAGCGATCACTGCCTCATTGCCTGTATCCGCTATGGGTCCGCGGTCAAACGACCACCCCTCATCACTGTCAAATGCTTCCTAAAACACTTCTGCGAGCAGGCCTTTCTTATCGACCTGGCCCGGGTATCCTGGAAGGATATTGACCTCATACCGTCAGTCGAGGGTGCCTGGTCATTCTTTAAAAGTAATTTCCTCACCATCTTAGATAAGCATTCCCCGTTCAAAAAATGCAGAACTATGAACAGATATAGCCCTTGGTTCACTCCAGACCGACTCCCCTTAACCAGCACAAAAAAACCCTGTGGCGGACTGCAAAAGCATCGAATAGTCCCTGCGATATGCAACTGTTCAGGGAAGTCAGGAACCAATACACACAGTCAGTCAGGAAAGCAAAGGGTAGCGTTTTCAAGTAGAACTTTTCATCCTGTAGCTCTAACTCCAAAAGATTTTGGGACACTGTAAAGTCCATGGAGAAGAAGAGCACCTCCTCCCAGCTGCCCACTCCACTGAGGCTAGGTAACACGGTCACCACCGATAAATCCATGATAATCAAATATTTCAATAAGCATTTCTCATTGACTGGCCATTCCTTCCTCCTGGCTACGCCAACAGCTCCGCCCCCCTGCAGCTACTCGCCCAAAACTCCACAACTTCTCCTTCACCCTAATCCAGATAGCAGATATTCTGAAAGAGCAGCAAAACCTGGACCCGTACAAATCAGCTGGGCTAGACAATCTGGACCCTCTCTTTCTAAAACTATCCGCCGCCATTGTTGCAAGCTCTATTACTAGCCTGTTCAACCTCTCTTTCGTATCGTCCGAGATCCCTAAAGATTGGAATGCTGCTGCGGTCAACCCCCTCTTCAAAGGGGGTGACACCCTAGACCCAAACTGTTACAGACCTATATCCATCCTGCCCTGCCTATCTAAGGCAAGCCAAGTTAAGTTAATAAACAGATCACTGACCGTTTCGAATCCCACCGTACCTTCTCCGCTGTGCAATCCAGTTTCCAAGCCGGTCACTGGTGCACCTCAGCCACGATCAAGGTACTAAACGATGTCATAACCACCATCGATAAAAGACAGTACTGTGCAGCCATCTTCATCGACCTGGGAATTCTTATCGGCAGACCCAATAGTCTTGGTTTTTCTAATGACTGCCTTGCCTGGTTCACCAACTACTTTGCAGACAGAGTTCAGTGTGTCAAATCGGAGGCCATGTTGTCCGGACCTCTGGCAGTCTCTATGGGGGTACCACAGGGTTCAATTCTCGGGCTGATTCTCAATTCTCTTTTCTCTGTATATATCAATGATGTCGCTCTTGCTGCGGGTGATTCCTTGATCCATATCTCACTGATCCTCCCCAAAGCCAACACCTCATTTGGCCGCCTTTCCTTCAAGTTCTCTGCTGCCAGTGACTGTAACGAAATGCAAAAATCGCTGAAGTTTGAGACTTTTATTTCCCTCACCAACTTTCAACATCTGCTATCTGAGCAGCTAACCGATCGCTGCAGCTGTACATAGTCCATCGGTATATAGCCCACCCAATTTACCTACCTCATCCCCATACTGTTTTTATTTTATTTACTTTTCTGCTCTTTTGCACACCAGTATCTCTACTTGCACATCATCATCTGCTAATTTATCACTCCAGTGTTAATCTGCTAAATTGTAATTATTCGCTCCTATGGCCTATTTCTTGCCTACCTCCTCATGCCTTTTGCACACACTGTATATAGACTTTCTTTTTTTTCTACTGTGTCATTGACTTGTTTATTGTGTTATTGGCTTGTTTATTGTTTACTCCATATGTAACTCTGTGTTGTTACAGTCTGTGTCACACTGCTTTGCTTTATCTTGACCAGGTCGCAGTTGTAAATGAGAAGGTGAAATAAAAGGTGACAAAAGGTGAAAAACATTTTTTTATATATATAAAAAAGCAGACTCCATTGCTCCACTGTCTCTTTTGTTTTCGGAAGACTATGCCAACACCCCACTTCCATTGGTAAGATATACATTCAATAACATTTTGACAATAAAATAATAACTGCAAGCTGTATCCCAGCAAGCATACATACACAATATGCAGTTGACAGTTGATTGGTTGGATGACCTTCTCGCATATTTCATCCATAATGTAGGTTATTCCATTTCGTTGGGATATCATTTTTTGGGGGGGACACATCTGTCGACTAAAAACCCTTAGAACACATCACCTACTGTGCAGTACGTGAGTGTGGTAGGGATGGAGATATTATAACCCAGTGATATGATATTCAGACTGGGAGGAAGCATGCAGACCCTGTCTAACAGGGAGCAGAGGACCATCAGAGGACCATCTGGGCCAATGGAAACATCTCCGTTACTCAGGACCCAGATCACTTTCAGTTGGGTCATTACTCATCTCAGCTCCTCAAGTCCCAGAACACTTTCAGTTGGGTGATTACTCATCTCTGCTCTTATCTCCATTACTTTCTTACTGTGTGATGGACAGGGACAAGACTGGTGGAAACGGACAGACTGATGGACAGAGACAGACTGGGTTCAGAAATCGGTCCGGGCATTTTCAACACATTGGCCCATTTTTTCCTCAAGGCCCCCAAATAATTCAAACGTAAAAAAAAACGATTTCAACAAGTCTACTGGGATAAAGATGGACCAGCACATCTGGTTTTTGCCAAAACCACCCTACGGCCATCTGATTATGGGCCTTCAACTACAGGGAGAGGAGAGGATGGACAAAAGGGGAACGAGCTGACATGACATTACATTGGAAAACTCATTTCATTTCCCACACTCTCTTGTATGGGTATTCTTTTTATTTTTTCTTCTTTTTTTTAAGAGGGAGGATCAGCTTAATATTGAGGAAAGAATGTTGTTTCCATCAATGTAATTGTCTGCATCATTTCCAATCCCCCATATTTTTTTGGTAAATATATATATCCGTACACGCATGCACATATATACACATATATACATATACATACCTATATAGACATACATTATTTTTTTTATTATTATTCCCTGCAAACCCTACCGCCGATCCCCCAATTGGAGTAAACTAATAAACACGTCTGCTTCTACCATCTTCTACTATCCATACATCTTGTACACATTCTATTCTGTATGTGTATTCTTAGTTGCCTCTACATAGCAGGCAGCAGCCCATCACGCCCAACATGACTGATGCGACTGACGGGAACTCCGACTGACTGATTACCCCCGCTACTTCTGGTGAATCAATCTCTCAAGTGATGAATGTCACGCTGTCTGCACCCGCTTTACAATCCATATCTGATGTCAAAATATCATGTGCTGTTTACGGCTACAGAATCGTGGTCTGTGAGCTATCAGATTAACTTCATTTTAACTTCTTGTAAGCGGTTCCACAGCTTACACCTTTACCCCAAAACACTTTTATTTAATGCTGGGCTGTGCCTGGAAATGTTTAATACCAACCCTGAATTCATACAAACCTATCGACAGCATTCGGAGTGTTTTCTGTGTCTGCAATGGTCAAGTAGTTTATGCATGAAAACTCTATTTCAACGGATGCATTTCTCCTGGGTTGTGACACTGAGGATCACTCTGGTGTGTGTGTGTGTGTGTGTGGGGGGGGGGGGGGGGGGGGGCTGTGGGCCTGTGGGATCCATGCTGTGATATGGCATGCTGTGACAGAACTTGTGGCACCGTTGGGCAGGCTGTGTCACTCTTTCCCTCTGGATAGAGTGGCTCTCCTGGTGGACCGAGGGAGGCTGTCCTTTTCCTTGGCATGGAGGAATGTGACACTGTGGAACAGGGACATGGACGAACTGAGCCAGCCACCCCGCTGACTGCTAGCTGACTGTTGTCCCACAGGACACAGACCTTTCTCACACTCCTATAATGATTTGGCTAGAATGGGCCAGAACTAGAATTCTGTACAGCCTGTCCTACAGTAACCCAATCAAGGGACTGCTATGGTACAGCCTGTCCTACAGTAACCCAATCAAGGGACTGCTATGGTACAGCCTGTCCTACAGTAACCCAATCAAGGGGCTGCTATGGTACAGTATTATCATCTATGGCCTGATGTTGTTAGCATGCACTTGACTGAACTATTCACAGATCCTCATATTTCCATGGAGGTTCATTACCATAATGCTAGAATTGTGTATATTTTGTATAATCCCTTTTCCTATCACTTTATCCAAGTACCATTTTGTGGAATTAGTGGATAATTTAGCTGAACAGAAGACAATTTACAATGGAAACACAACGGGAAAACTTTCTTATAACAGTGTGAGACTGCCATTCCCTAACAACCTATTTAATGGCTTACTTGAAATGCTACTGCCACTGTTCCAGTGATTAAAAATAAACTTGTGGAAATGGACGCTGTGTACGTAGCTCAGCTGGCATCAACAGATAGGATAGGCGTGTTTTAAATTTAATTTGCTGGAGGAAGCAGAAAATCAGAGGAATTAATTATATTGACACAGGGGAGGAGTGGTGAGGGAGACGGAGGGGAGGGAGTGATCCCATTGCCCAGGTCTCTTCCTGCTCCGTACAGAGGAAAGTAAACACATATCAAAGAGCAGGCTTTTCACTTGATTAATTTATGATGGGAGTTGGGATACCCTTGGCACTTGCCTCCACCACTACTACATCCTTCCTCGCTCTACTCTTCTTGGTCAGGAATGTTCTTTTTCAGTTTCGCAGACCATTGCCTAGTGATCTGAGATGATTACTCCCCGTGCATTAGTGTGAGCTTGTCGCACTAACCCCCCCCCCCCCCCCCCCCCCCAAAAAGGGCAACTGATTTCCATTTGAGTGGAGTCGTCACATCAGACGTAGACTAGACAAGGTCAGGTCTGAAACATTCACATGGAACCTTTTATCTGGGAGCAGTCTCTGTGTTTTTCCCCAGCATGGGTGGTGGTACCAGAGCATTCCTGTCTGGGGGGCAAAAATATTTCCAGCAAAAATGCTCAAATAGTGTACTGTATACAATAAGAGTCTCTCTAAAAAGGAATGTGGGCTAAATCCATAAACCTGTTGAGCTGCTGACTTCCTCAGCTGGCAGCACCAGGTTGTCTTGGTAACCTGAATCCATCTGCCAAATGTGACTGCCACGGACACTTACAGTGAGTGTTAAGCCTGTAATTGAACTGGTTAAGTCACTATGGGCTCTGATTGAATTAAAAAAGGCTGTACCCTACAGTCCAGAAAAGATTAATCAATGCAAAGCTGACTAAAAAGCCAACGAAGCAGGTTGAAACCTATCAAATACAATGATGTGTATGGAGGCACTCTAATGCACTCCATAAACAGAGTTGCTTGGATTGCTTTAGCTCTGTGTCTCTGGGGGGGGGGGGGGGGGGGGTGAGGCATGACAGAAAATGCTCTTATCGCTTCCCTCCACTTAGAAAAACAAAAATAAAGTGGGAGAATCGTAGCGCTGGTTCCAGGATATATGCATGCAGATGAGCGAACTCTCTCTCTCTCTCTCTCTCTCTCTCTCTCTCTCGACAGGGGGAGCTCGATGCACCAGCTGCACTCTGTCACTGAAACAGACATTTCACATGCTTCCACTCACAAAAAAAAACTATTAACTGGTTGCTCATTTTTTATGTAATGCCAGAAAAAGAGGAATCAAAACCCACTCTCTTATCCAAAACCTCTCCAATCTGTTTCCTCTTACGACATGGTTTGCTTTAGCATTCTGGAGGGAATAGTTAGCTAGGGGAAGGCACGAGTCATGATTGATATCATTAATACTAAGGAGAAGAGAGAGAGAGAGAGAGAAAGTGTCACTCCCTGATCTGTTTCACCTGTCTTTGTGCTTGTCTCCATCCTACTCCAGGTGTCGCCCATCTTCCTCACTTATATTTATTTATATACTGTATGTATTTCTACCTGTGTTTTCTGTCTGTCTGTGCCAGTTCGTCTTGTTTGTTCAAGTCAAACAGAGTTTTGTCTCAGTGCCTGCTTTTTCCCCAGTCTCTCTTTTTCCTTGTCCTCCTGGTTTTGACCCTTGCATGTTCGGACCCTGAGCCTGCCTGCCGTCCTGTGCCTTTGCCCCTACTCTGGATAACCGACCTCTGCCTTACATGGACATGCCTGCCGTCCTGTACCTTTGCCCCTACTCTGGATAACCGACCTCTGCCTTACATGGACATGCCTGCCGTCCTGTGCCTTTGCCCCTACTCTGGATAACCGACCTCTGCCTTACATGGACATGCCTGCCGTCCTGTGCCTTTGCCCCTACTTTGGATAACCGACCTCTGCCTTACATGGACATGCCTGCCGTCCTGTACCTTGGTCCCACTACTCTGGGTTATTGACCCCTGCCTGCCTTGACCTGTCGTTTGCCTGCCCCGGTGGTTACAATAAACATTGTTACTTCAACACAGTCTTCACTGGGGTCTTACCTGAAACCTGATATGTTGTTTATCATTAATTCCAAAACATTATGGTTTTGGGCAATCTGTGTTTGGCTGATGCCAGGAGAACGCTACCTGCCCGAATGCATGGTGCCAACTGCAAAGTTTGGTGGAGGAAGAATAATGGTCTGGGGCTCTTTTGCCTGGTTCGGGCTAGGCCCCTTAGTTCCACTGAAGGGAAATCTTAATGCTAAATTTAATTTGGTCACATACACGTGTTTAGCAGATGTTGTTGCGGGTGTAGCGCAATGCTTGAGCTTCTAGCTCCGACAGTGCAGTGATATCTAACAAGTAATATCTAACAACATATACCCAATACACATAAATCTAAGTAAGGAATGGAATGAACAATATATACATATATGGACGAGCGATGTCAGAGCGGCACGGACTAAGATACAGTGGAATCATATAGCATACAATATATACATATGAGATGAGTAATGCAAGATATGTAAACACTATCAAAGTGACTAGCGTTCCTTTATTTAAAGTGGCCAGGGATTTCTAGTCTATGTCTATAGGCAGGAGCCTCTCTCGGTCCCAGCTTTGATGCACCTGTACTGATCTTGCCTTCTGGATGATAGCAGGGTGAACAGGCATTGGCTCGGTTGGTTGATATCCTTGATGATCTTTTTGGCATCGGGTGCTGTAGGTGTCCTGGGGGGCGGGTAGTTTGCCCCTGGTAATGTGTTCGGCAGACTACACCACCCTTTGGAGAGCCTTGCGGTTGCGGGCGTTGCAGTTGCCGTACCAGGCAGTGATACAGCCCGACAGGATGCTCTCAGTTGTGCATCTCTAAAAGTTTGTGATGGTTTTAGGTTCCAAGCTAGAGCATAGAATGACGTTCTAGACGATTCTGTGCTTCCAAGTTTGTTGCAACAGTTTGAGGAAGGCCCTTTCCCGTTTCAGCATGACAATGCCCCCATACACAAAGCCAGGTCTATATAGAAATTGTTTATCGGGAACGGTGTGGAAGAACTTGACTAGCCTGCACGGAGCCCTAACCTCAACTCCAGTGAACACCTTTTGGATTAATTGGAACGCCAACTGCGAGCCAGGCCTAATCACCCAACATCAGTGCCCGACCTCACTAATGCTCTTGTGGCTGAATGGAAGCAAGTCCCAATGTTCCAACATCTAGTGGAAAGCCTTCACAGAGGCTGTTAAAGCAGCAAAGGGGGGGACTCCGTATTAATGCCCATGATTTTGGAATGAGATGTTCGACGAGCAGCTGTCCACGTACTTTTAGATATGTGGTGTGTTTCTCTAAATTAAATTTAAAGGTTTAAAAAAGAAGCTAAAAAAAATCTTGTTTTCACTATTTCATGAATAAATAAAATAAATACAATTAATAAAAATGATATCTACTGTGTATGGTTCTCCCTTTTATTGTAGCTTTCTCACTATGTTTGAGTAGTGACACATGTAATGCACCTGGTTGTGTTGCTGCTCCAGTTTCCGCTATGGAACCCTGACCTGTTCACCGGACGTGCTACCTTGTTCCAGACCTGCTGTTTTCAACTCTCACTCTCTCTACCACACCTGCTGTCTCTAACTCTGAATGATCGGCTATGAAAAGCCAACTGACATTTACTCCTGAGGTGGTGACCTGTTGCACCCTTTACAACCACTGTGATTATTATTATTTGACCCTGCTGGTCATCTATGAACGTTTGAACATCTTGGCCATGTACTGTTATAATCTCCACCCGGCACAGCCAGAAGAGGACTGACCACCCCTCAGAGCCTGGTTGTTCTCTAGGTTTCTTCCTAGGTTCCTGCCTTTCTAGGGAGTTTTTCCTAGCCACCGTGCTTCTACGCCTCCATTGCTTGCTGTTTGGGGTTTTTAGGCTGGGTTTCTGTACAGCACTTTGTGACATCGGCTGAAGTAAAAATGGCTTTATAAGTACATTTGATTGATAGTAGGGTGGTAAGCAATGCATGTAAATATTTCACATTTAAATATAAACAAAGTGTTTGAGTAGTAATTCTAACTGATATGCTGAAAGTTTTGGAATAATAGGATACACATTTTTTTAACCCCGAATTTGCACCGCTTCTGTAGAAATACCCATGTACAGTACCAGTTAAAAGTTTGGACACACCTACTCATTCAAGGGTTTTTCTTCATTTGTACTATTTTATACATTGTTTAATAATAGTGAAGACATCAAAACTATGAAATAACACATATGGAATCATGTAGTAACCTAAAAAAGTTATAAACAAATTGTCACATCTGCTTCTGCAACACCCTCTATTGGTCATCCTGTGTCTCTTTGACCTGCCTCCTCCCCCAGTGCTGTTTCCCTCTCTCTCTCTGTGTGTGTGTGTGTGTGTGTGTGTGTGTGTGTGTGTGTGTGTGTGTGTGTGTGTGTGTGTGTGTGTGTGTGTGTGCGTGTGTGTGTGTGTGTGTGTGTGTGTGTGTGTGTGATTGTGTGTGTGTGTGTGATTGTGTGTGTGTGTGTGTGTGTGTGTGTGTGATTGTGTGGGTGGAGACAGGTGTGCTGGAGTCAGAGCAGATCCCCACCAGCTGCAACCTGTTCCATAATCAAGACGTCTATAAATACTCAGTCCTGCCACACTGCCAGATCGTAATCTCTGCTCAGTCAGTTATGCTTCCAGCTATTTGTTACTACTCCGATCCTGTTACCCAGCTCTGCTTGTTTCACTGCCTAACACTGTTTTCTTCTCCGCTACAGTTCTGCCTGCTCTTACTCCGGTCTCCTGTCCCACGTTTCGTCATCCTGCTGATCTGTCCTGGATTCCCCACTCCACTACTCCCTTGGATTCCTCCCCAGACCTGCTTACCCTCTCAACCCCCCTGGTCTCCAGCACCAGCCTCCTCACCTGGTCTCCAGCAACCCGTCCGAGCTCCCCCTGACCTGCACTCCGCCTTCCCCCTATGTTACAATAAATACCTTGGTTACGTCATCCACGTCTCCTTGCATGAGTCTGCTCTTGGGTTCAACACAAATCAAAATATATTTTACATTTGAGATTCTTCAAATAGCCACCCTTAGCCTTAATGACAGCTATGAACACTTGACATTCTCTCAACCAGCTTCACCTGGAATGCTTTTCCAACTGTCTTGAAGGAGTTCCCAAATATGCTGAGCACTTGTTGGCTGCTTCTCCTTCACTCTGCAGTCCAACTCATCCCAAACCATCTCGAATTGGGTTGAGGTCAGGGGATTGTGGAGGCCAGGTCATCTGATGCAGCACTCCATCACTCCCTTTCTTGGTCAAATAGCCCTTACACAGCCTAAAGGTGTGTTTTGAATCATTGTCCTGTTGAAAAACAAATGATAGTCCCACTAAGTCAAACCAGATGGAAAGGCATATCGCTGCAGAATGCTGTGGTAGCCATGCTGGTTAAGTGTGCCTTGACTTCTAAATACATCACCAACAGTGTCACCAGCAAAGCACCCCCTGTGAATGCTGTCACCACAGCTCTCTCTGGAGGGTGGTAGGGTGAAGGAGTCTTGGGTACTGTCACCACTCTTATGGAACCATTGATACTCAGTATTCCACTGTCCCCATTCACTGACACCCAATACATGCAGGACTAGGATAAGGCATGTGAGGCTGTAATACACTACATTTTGAAGATTAGTTAATTTAACAAAGAATTAGAGGTTTGAAGAAGAGGTTGAGGTGGGCCACCCAAACCCCAATAGGCCTAAGTCAAATTACAGTTAACAGTTGATTTGCTCATCATTACATTATTAAGGAGAATATATTGTACTGCATGTTCTCTGTGTGTGTGTGTGTGTGTGTTTGTCTGTGTGTGTATGTGTGCGTGCGTGTGCGCGTGAGCGTGTGCGCGTGTGCGTGCGTGCGTGCGTGTGTGTGTGTGTGTGTGTATGTATGTAGGGAAAGTCTAACGGTGTGAAAATGTGTTGATGAAACTTTCAAGAGAGTAGAATAGACTTTTCCGAACCCCATGCTCCTTCAACTTGCTTTACGGTACATCAGCCCCGAGCTCCTGCAATATCTCTCTTTGCCTTTGAAGTTTGTCCCTTCTGGTGGATTATGATGCTCTGCAGGAACTAATGCGATGAGGAGCCACCTGTAAACAGCAATCTCTCTCTTTCCAAACCTTGTTCTGAATAGTCTATTGTTGGTATATTGCTCTTAAACTGTTTAGGAACTTTGAACATGACCTTTTTGAGTTATAAATTACTTTGTACAATGCCATTTTGATTTATAAATGTCATGAACAGCTACGTAAAAACTATGAGTATCCCAAAATATATATTGCAAAAGTGTTGACGATGTAAATAAAGACATGTAGGTTGACAGTTGTCATTAGATGTTGATAAATGTTCACTTAAATCCTTATCATCACAGTAAAATGTACATTTTATTCTTGTTGCTTTTTGGGGGGAGTGAAGTTTGGCATTGAGGCTAGAGACAGGACTTATCTGTTAGATTGTGCTGTCGTACCACGTCGGTTTATAAAAAGCAACATTGATTAGTGTGTTTCTTTGAACAAACACAAGGCTGGCTGTGGTGAATCATTAACACATCACTGGAGGCCTTCGGCATCTGTTTGAGAGTCCCACAGTGTCAAGACTGACTTCCAACCATCCACATGTTCTCTTCTTCCTCCTCTCCCTTTTCCTCCACAGTGGCTGGAATAAAGTAGGGATTTCGGGGAGGTTTAGAGTGAGTCAGCTGACAATGGATGGAACAGAGAGGCCAGACGGACCATTCTATTTTGCTAGGTCATAAAGGCCACTGTGGTATGTATTCATGGATGCCAAGGGAAGCCAGGCTTCCACAAAACATTGCTCCAGAAAAAAAGGAAATAATGTGTCTTTCCTCTCTCTTGTGTTCCATAAATTTCCTTCAATTCACAATGTGTCTCACCGAAGAAAGCATCCAAGCAAGGATAAACAGCAAAACTCTGTCTCAGTATGTGTGGCCCATGTATCTGATGCTGTCTGATCAAAAAGAGTATGAAATTGTTGTTGCACATAGCATTGAATGGAAGGGAAGCCAGTGAGTAATTGGTTTCCCTTGATATAAAAAATAAAAAAAAGCCAATCAGAGTTGAGCTAAACTAAGTGTGCTCAACTGTGTATGGTCCTGGCACGTTTCTGGGTGAATCTACTTGCACACACACACACACACACACACACACACACACACACACACACACACACACACACACACACACACACACACACACACACACACACACACACACACACACACATAGGTGATAGGATGAAGTTGAAATGGTGCTGGAATAGTGGGGGCAGCTCCTGTTTTCTTTGTGACTTGCTGTAACTCTCTGTGGTTCTAAATCAATAATTGTTTAGTGGTCCGAAATTGTGGGAAACATTAACTTGCTCGACCATGTAACTGTTTGTTTTGTGGACTTCACCGGACATACGTTGCTCTAAGGTTTTGTGATGAAACAAAGGTGTGGTTGAATTTATTCTGCCACTGTGTGTTTTTATTGTCTTGGGCTTAGGCCTATACAGTGCATTCGGAAAGTATTCAGACCCCTTGACATTTTCCACATTTTGTTACGTTACAGCCTTATTCAAATTCATTTTGTATTTTTATTCCCCTTATCTACACATCTAGTACCCCATAATGACAAAGTGGAAACAGGTTTTTTGACATTTTTGCAAATTTATAACAAAATATAAAACATAAATATTGACTTAAGTATACAGACCCTTTTGCTATTAGTCTCAAAATTGAGCTCAGATTTATACTGTTTCCATTGATCATCCTTTAAATGTTTCTAAAACTTGATTGGAGTCCACCTGTGGTAAATTCAATTGATTGGACAAGATTTGGAAAAGCACATGTCTGTCTTTATAAAGTTCCATAGTTGACATTGCATGTCACAGCAAAAACCAAGCCATGAGGTCGAAGGAATTTGCCGTAGAGCTCAGAGACAGGATTGTGTCGAGGCACAGATCTGGGGAAGGGTACCGAAAAATGAATGCAGCATTGAAGGTTCCCAAGAACATAGTGGCCTCCATCATTCTTAAAAGGAAGACGTTTTGAACCAACAAGACTCTTCCTAGACCTGGCCAAACTAAGCAATCAGGGAGAAGGGCATTGGTCAGAGAAGTGAACAAGAACCCGATGGTCACTCTGACAGAGCTCCAGACTTTTTCGGTGGAGATGAGAGAACCTGGCAGAAGGACAACCATCTCTGCAGCACTCCACCAATCAGGCCTTTATGGTAGAGTGGGCAGACAAAAGCCAATTCTCAGTAAAAAGGCACATGACAGCCCGCTTGGAGTTGTCAAAGGGTACCTAAAGGACTCTCAGACCATGAAAAACCTGCTTCTCTGGTCTGATGATTCTCTGGCCTAAATGCCAAGAGTCACCACCCTGCTTCACTACGGTGAAGCAGGGTGGTGGCAGCATCATGTTTATCAGTGGCAGGGACTGGGAGATTAGTCAGGCTGTAATCGCTGCCAAAAGTGCTTTAACAAAGTAGTGAGTAAACAGTCTGAATAATTAAGTAAATGTGATATTTCTGTTTTGTTTTTTTATATATATACATTTGCAAAATGTTCCAAAAAACTGTTTTTGCTTTGTCGTTTTGGGGTATTGTGTGACAATTGATGAGGGAAAAGAACTATTGAATACATTTTAGAAAGTAACATAACAAAACGTGGAAATAGTCACAGGGTCTGAATACTTCCGAATACACTGTATATCACGATGGCAAGGGATATGAACTAACAGGTTATAGAGCAGACAACACAATTATCACAACACCTACACTGTAGGTTTAAATATGGCAGTGATTTTACCCACGCTACTTGTCTTGTTGGAAAGTCCATCTTCGACCAACTTCCAGCCTTCTGACAGAGGAAACCAGAATGTCAGCCAAAATTGCCTGATACTTGTTGGAATTCATTATGCCATCAATCTTAACAGGTGCCCCTGGACCTCTGGAATTAAAACAGCTACAAAACATCACTGACCCACCACCATATTTCACTGTGGGTATGAGGTGTCTCTCCTTGCATGCATCTCTGTTTCGACACCAAACATGCAGATGCTGTATCTGACCAAAACGTTAAATTTTGGTCTCATCTGACCAGGGCAACTTCTTCCAGTCATAATTTAAGTGACGTTTGGCCAACTCCAAGCGCTTGCGTCTGTCTTGGGGTCAGAAAGGGCTTTCTTCTGGAAACCTGATGGTGCTTTTTGAAACCTGGTGACCCCAAGATGCCACCAAGGCCTGCAAATCTTTGATTCTTGGAAATTTAAGAAAAAAAAGTGATTCTTGGAGATTGTGGCTTCTCTCGCCATCCTCCTCCCTTTCCTTGGGGGCAAAATGCATATGGTCCTCTACCCGTGAGATTTTCAACTGTTCCATAACTTTAGCATTTTTTTAATAATTGCCCTGACAGTGCTCAGTGGTATATCCAATCGTTTGTGGATCTTCTTGTAGCCATTACCAGATTTATGAAGGTCTACGACCATCTGTCTTTTTTAACTGCCAGTTATTTTTGTTCTTCATGGTGTTGGATGACAGAGGGATATTGCATGTGTGATACCTCATTTTTATACCCTAGTGAAACAGGAAGTGATGTAATGGCTCAATATAGTTCCTTAAGACTAAGATAAACTTCAATAAGTGGAATTTAATTCCTGGTTTAATTTTGGTAGATGTTATTTACAATAGTCTTTAAGGGGGACATTAATTGTGAAACCTTGATTTGGAGGACATTGATTTTTACTTAAATCAATAAATGTTTTTGTGGGTTCCATTGAAGCAGCAATAAAGTACAGTATTTCTCACATGTTGGTATTTTGAGTTTATCTCCATAATTATATTATTAATATTTTTTAAGTATCATTAGTGCATTGCCAGTCAGGGGTGCCAGTATTTTCGGAGCCCACTGTAGCTATCCATGATGATAATATTGTTGCACGATTTTGCTTGGATCAGAAAATGTGTATTGATGTCTCGTCTGTGCACAGAATTCTCTGTACATGGGCGAGATCGCATTTCAAAAGTGGAACATTGGCAGACAGACAAATCACAGATAGAACAACGAGCCAATCATTTCACAGGATGTATAAATGTGAAGCATCCGGTTCGCGTTTCCACTCACTACCAAATATGGTGACGAGAGGAAGCCCAGTGGCCAGCAGTGGGAAAAGGCTGATATTCTACTAATAATCTCCTCAATTAAACATTTGATCTCAATACAGTTTTCTGTTTCCAAAACTAGAATCTGTAACAAACCAATTGAACTACATTTTGTAGACATTACCCGTACCAAAGTTTTTTAAAATGCCGTTGTTTAGAAGGAGTGCAAGGGCGAATTGAGATATTGAGCCCTTCGCACTTCACAGAGTAGGCGTTCCTTAGCGGAAATATGCAAATAAATGCTAGAACGTGCCAATAGGATCTCGCTAACTCGTGCTTGACTCTGTCAACCTCCTTGCTTATTCTGTCCATTGGACAGACGGGCTCTGGTCTATCTTGGGTTAGTTATAATAAATCTTTGGGAAGACAGCAAGGTTTATGCAAACCATCACTGTTGGAAATCAAAAGCTAGACTAGAAGCAGGAGGAAATCATGTGTTAATACATGTTTTATTGCTTATACATTGGACACGTCAGAGGTAGAATGTTGGTCGCGTGTTGTGTTTATCCATTAGAATTCAGATGGAATACAAGTGTGAATCCTTAGCCCAGGGCTAAAGCTTAGCACACGGTTAACAAATTGTGTAAACACAGGATGAGCTAGCCCAGGGCCAGTCTAGCCTGGGGAACAATTCAGTGTGAAAAGGCCTTTAGACTACTCAACAATGTATTAGGCACCAGCTGTAGTCCACCATTAGACAATGCAACAGATCATATGTTTATTCTCTACAAGTGCTGAGCCCGCCATTCAAAACATGTACACAGGCACACACACAGACACACACACACACACACACAGACACACACACACACACACAGTACTGTAAGCAAAATGTAAAGAACCCAATTCATAATCTTCTTACTTTATAATTGTATGAGTGTGAGCAGTTGAATGATTGGTGTGAGGCTGCACTACACTATTAGATTCAATAAGCTGTTTGAACGTAAATGAGCTCTCAGAACACAAAACATCAAAAGACGTTTTTAGACAGTTCCTCTGAACACTACGGTCAAAATCTCGAATTGAGCAGCTAACCAGAAAACTACAATCAAATATTTATATTTGAAGAACATAAATAGATTTTTGGTTATTCAAATCCTTAATGAGACAAAACGTGCTCTTCACACAGTTACAGCGCACACCGTTAGAAATGCACTGCCTTCAGAAAGTATTTCTACCCCTTGACTTTTATACCCCTTTATTCTACATTTTGTTGTGTTACAGCCTGAATTCAAAAATGAATTGCATGTGTATTTTTCTCACCCATCTACACACACAGTCAACCAGGCACTGGAAACGGTGACTCGGCCGTCTTCGGCGACTCTCGGGGAAACCTCGGGTAGCCTCAGTTTCTCATCGTGGCCATCGGGGACTTCCGGGATGCCTCGGGGGTGACGTGAAATCATTGGATGGGCGAGCAAAATCGAATCTCCTCTCCCTCTGTCGTTCCCGTAATCGCCCTTCGATCCTGATGGTCAAGGCGATGAGGAAATCGAAATCCATCGGTAATTCCCGGGATGCAAGCTCATCCTTGACCTCCTCCGAGACTCCGTGTAGGAACACGCCGAATAGCGCTTCCTGCTTCCAGGCAGTCTCAGCTGCCAAAGTGCAGAAATCCACTGCATAGTCTGCCACATTGCGGGAGTACTGCCGAAGCTGAAGTAGCTTCCGAGCAGCCTCAGTCCTGGAGAATGGGGCATCAAAAATCTTCTTGACCTCTCCCACAAACTCCTCCAGACTGACGCATATGGCCGGCTGTTGCTCCCATACAGCTCTAGCCCAGGCGAGCGCCCTCCCGGACATCAGCGCGATAAGGTACACTATCTTAGAGAGATCCGAGGGAAAGGAGGGTTGCTGAAACTCAAAGATGAGGGCACAATGAGCTAGAAACGGCTGACAGATGCCCGGCTCACCATTGAAGCGTTCCTTTTGAGGTAAGCGGGGCTCCCAGGAATGGTGGAGTGACCGGTGAGGTGGTGCTGCTAACAGCCGAGTTACTGAGGGGCTGTGAGGTTACCGTCGTAGCAGGCTGCCTGCCAGCCAACCCCGCAGAATTGCTCCAGCAAGATGTCCAACGCCCGTTCATGGCGTTCCGCCAAGGTTCTGGACCCCCACTATAAGGCCAATTCCTCATGCCTCCCAATGGTTGCTCCTTGGAAAGAGATGGCGTTGCATAGCTGGTCCGAGTCTGCTGGGTCAGTCATGGGCAGTTCGTACTATCACGTTTCAGGTAAGACCCAGATGCAGACAACGTCGAAGTATCAAGTGATCATACCACATATGAGAGGAACAGTCAGTATAGGACAGAAATTATAAACGGGTTCAAGCCCTGAATGCTGTTTGGCTGACAGCCATGGTATACCAGACAGTATGCCATGGGTATGTAAAACATTTATTTTTACTGTTCTAATTACGTTGGTAACCAGTTTATAATAGCAATAAGGCACCTTAGGGGTTTGTGTTGCATCGTGCCTAAGAACAGCCCTTAGCCGTGGTATATTGGTCATATACCACACCCCCTCATGTCTTATTAATTAAACAGAGTACTACATCATTGTACCCCTTTTGATTGAACACGGGTAATGTATTTACCTAGTCGTCCATTGTAGATAAGTCAATAGACATCGTTGCTGAAGTTGAGAAATGAAACGCCTGTATCCTGCTCTCTGTTATCTGCTTCCCTTTCTATTCCACCCAGATGTACTTCCTGGTCCAGTCAGGGGACTATTCATCACCTTGACCTGGTATCTCGGCCACCTGGGCCTGTACACTGCAGCCCTAATGCAGCCGCATGCAGTGCCACAGCCCCTCAGGTCCAACAGAGTACACCACACAGCCCCTCAGGCCCAGCAGAGTACACCACACAGTAACGCAAGCCCAACAGAGTACACCACACAGTAACGCAAGCCCAACAGAGTACACCACACAGTAACGCAAGCCCAACAGAGTACACCACACAGTAACAAAAGCCCAACAGAGTACACCACACAGTAATTTATACCAGGTATGGTGATTTATGCCAGGCATGATGATTTATGCCAAGTATGGTGATTTATGCCAAGTATGGTGATTTATGCGAGGTATGGTAATTTATACCAGGTATGGTGATTTATACCAGGCATGGTGATTTATGCCAGGTATGGTGATTTATGCCAGGTATGGTGATTTATTCCAGGTATGGTGATTCATACCAGGTATGGTGATTTATACCAGGTATGGTAATTTATACCAGGTATGGTGATTTATTCCAGGTATGGTGATTTATACCAGGTATGGTGATTTATACCAGGTATTTTGATTTATACCAGGTATGGTGATTTATACCAGGTATGGTGATTTATTCCAGGTATGGTGATTTATACCAGGTATGGTGATTTATGCCAGGTATGGTGATTTATTCCAGGAATGGTGATTTATACCAGGTATGGTGATTTATACCAGGTATGGTGATTTATACCAGGTATGGTGATTTATGCCAGGCATGGTGATTTATTCCAGGTATGGTGATTTATACCAGGTATGGTGATTTATACCAGGTATGGTGATTTATACCAGGTATGGTGATTTATACCAGGTATGGTGATTTATACCATACCAGGCATGGTGATTTATACCAGGTATGGTGGTTTATTCCAGGTATAGTGATTTATAACCAGGTATGGTGATTTATACCAGGTATGGTGATTTATACCAGGTATGGTGATTTATACCAGGTATGGTGATTTATTCCAGGTATGGTGATTTATACCAGGTATGGTGATTTATACCAGGTATGGTGATTTATACCAGGTATGGTGATTTATACCAGGCATGGTGATTTATACCAGGTATGGTGATTTATACCAGGTATGGTGATTTATTCCAGGTATGGTGATTTATACCAGGTATGGTGATTTATACCAGGTATGGTGATTTATTCCAGGTATGGTGATTTATACCAGGCATGGTGATTTATACCAGGTATGGTGATTTATACCAGGTATGGTGATTTATACCAGGTATGGTGATTTATACCAGGCATGGTGATTTATACCAGGTATGGTGATTTATGCGAGGTATGGTGATTTATACCAGGTATGGTGATTTATACCAGGTATGGTGATTTATACCAGGTATGGTGATTTATACCAGGTATGGTGATTTATACCATACCAGGCATGGTGATTTATACCATACCAGGTATGGTGATTTATACCAGGTATGGTGATTTATTCCAGGTATGGTGATTTATACCAGGTATGGTGATTTATACCATACCAGGCATGGTGATTTATACCATACCAGGTATGGTGATTTATACCAGGTATGGTGATTTATACCAGGTATGCTGATTTATACCAGGTATGGTGATTTATACCAGGTATGGTGATTTATGCCAGGTATGGTGATTTATACCATACCAGGCATGGTGATTTATACCATACCAGGCATGGTGATTTATACCATACCAGGTATGGTGATTTATACCAGGTATGGTGATTTATACCAGGTATGGTGATTTATTCCAGGCATGATGATTTATACCATACCAGGCATGGTGATTTATACCATACCAGGTATGGTGATTTATACCAGGTATGGTGATTTATACCAGGTATGGTGATTTATGCCAGGTATGGTGATTTATGCCAGGTATGGTGATTTATACCATACCAGGTATGGTGATTTATGCCAGGTATGGTGATTTATACCAGGTATGGTGATTTATACCAGGTATGGTGATTTATACCAGGTATGGTGATTTATACCATACCAGGCATGGTGATTTATACCAGGTATGATGATTTATACAAGGTATGGTGATTTATACCAGGTATGGTGATTTATACCATACCAGGCATGGTGATTTATACCATACCAGGTATGGTGATTTATACCAGGTATGGTGATTTATTCCAGGTATGGTGATTTATACCAGGTATGGTGATTTATTCCAGGTATGGTGATTTATTCCAGGTATGGTGATTTATACCAGGTATGGTGATTTATACCAGGTATGGTGATTTATACCAGGTATGGTGATTTATTCCAGGTATGGTGATTTATACCAGGTATGGTGATTTATACCAGGTATGGTGATTTATTCCAGGTATGGTGATTTATACCAGGTATGGTGATTTATTCCAGGTATGGTGATTTATACCAGGTATGGTGATTTATACCAGATATGGTGATTTATGCCAGGTATGGTGATTTATGCCAGGTATGGTGATTTATTCCAGGTATGGTGATTTATACCAGGTATGGTGATTTATAAAGGTATGGTGATTTATACCAGATATGGTGATTTATGCCAGGTATGGTGATTTATGCCAGGTATGGTGATTTCGATGAAGGATATTGTATGTAGGGTATGTGAAGCACTGTAGTCCTAACAGTTCTAGTGTCCTTTTCCCATAAACACATTAAATCTAGTCCTAGCCTTGAAAAATAAGGGGTTTGCTTTACTGTATTAGGTATGGTGTCCCTGTTGCTGGTAGCATGTGCTTGGGCTTAGTAAGTAGCATGTGCTTGGGTTTAGTAAGTAGCATGTGCTTGGGTTTAGTAAGTAGCATGTGCTTGGGCTTAGTAAGTAGCACGTGCTTGGGTTTAGTAAGTAGCATGTGCTTGGGCTTAGTAAGTAGCATGTGCTTGGGCTTAGTAAGTAGCATGTGATTGGGCTTAGTAAGTAGCATGTGCTTGGGCTTAGTAAGTAGCATGTGCTTGGGCTTAGTAAGTAGCATGTGCTTGGGTTTAGTAAGTAGCATGTGCTTGGGCTTAGTAAGTAGCATGTGCTTGGGCTTAGTAAGTAGCATGTGCTTGGGCTTAGTAAGTAGCATGTGCTTGGGCTTAGTAAGTAGCATGTGCTTGGGCTTAGTAAGTAGCATGTGCTTGGGCTTAGTAAGTAGCATGTGCTTGGGCTTAGTAAGTAGCATGTGCTTGGGCTTAGTAAGTAGCATGTGCTTGGGCTTAGTAAGTAGCATGTGCTTGGGTTTAGTAAGTAGCATGTGCTTGAGCTTAGTAAGTAGCATGTGCTTGGGCTTAGTAAGTAGAATGTGCTTGGGCTTAGTAAGTAGCATGTGCTTGGGCTTAGTAAGTAGCATGTGCTTGGGCTTAGTAAGTATCATGTGATTGGGCTTAGTAAGTAGCATGTGCTTGGGCTTAGTAAGTAGCATGTGCTTGGGCTTAGTAAGTAGCATGTGCTTGGGCTTAGTAAGTAGCATGTGCTTGGGCTTAGTAAGTAGCATGTGCTTGGGCTTAGTAAGTAGCATGTGCTTGGGCTTAGTAAGTAGCATGTGCTTGGGTTTAGTAAGTAGCATGTGCTTGGGCTTAGTAAGTAGAATGTGCTTGGGCTTAGTAAGTAGAATGTGATTGGGCTTAGTAAGTAGCATGTGCTTGGGCTTAGTAAGTAGCATGTGCTTGGGCTTAGTAAGTAGCATGTGCTTGGGCTTAGTAAGTAGCATGTGATTGTGCTTAGTAAGTAGCATGTGCTTGGGCTTAGTAAGTAGCATGTGCTTGGGCTTAGTAAGTAGCATGTGCTTGGGCTTAGTAAGTAGCATGTGCTTAGGCTTAGTAAGTAGCATGTGCTTGGGCTTAGTAAGTAGCATGTGCTTGGGCTTAGTAAGTAGCATGTGCTTGGGTTTAGTAAGTAGCATGTGCTTGGGCTTAGTAAGTAGCATGTGCTTGGGCTTAGTAAGTAGCATGTGCTTGGGCTTAGTAAGTAGCATGAGCTTGGGCTTAGTAAGTAGCGTGTGCTTGGGCTTAGTAAGTAGCATGTGCTTGGGCTTAGTAAGTAGCATGTGCTTGGGCTTAGTAAGTAGAATTTGCTTGGGCTTAGTAAGTAGAATGTGCTTGGGCTTAGTAAGTAGCATGTGCTTGGGCTTAGTAAGTAGCATGTGATTGGGCTTAGTAAGTAGCATGTGCTTGGGCTTAGTAAGTAGCATGTGCTTGGGCTTAGTAAGTAGCATGTGCTTGGGCTTAGTAAGTAGCATGTGCTTGGGCTTAGTAAGTAGCATGTGCTTGGGTTTAGTAAGTAGCATGTGCTTGGGCTTAGTAAGTAGAATGTGCTTGGGCTTAGTAAGTAGAATGTGCTTGGGTTTAGTAAGTAGCATGTGCTTGGGTTTAGTAAGTAGCATGTGCTTGGGCTTAGTAAGTAGAATGTGATTGGGCTTAGTAAGTAGCATGTGCTTGGGCTTAGTAAGTAGCATGTGCTTGGGCTTAGTAAGTAGCATGTGATTGGGCTTAGTAAGTAGCATGTGCTTGGGCTTAGTAAGTAGCATGTGCTTGGGCTTAGTAAGTAGCATGTGCTTGGGCTTAGTAAGTAGCATGTGCTTGGGCTTAGTAAGTAGCATGTGCTTGGGCTTAGTAAGTAGCATGTGCTTGGGCTTAGTAAGTAGCATGTGCTTGGGCTTAGTAAGTAGCATGTGCTTGGGCTTAGTAAGTAGCATGTGCTTGGGTTTAGTAAGTAGCATGTGCTTGGGCTTAGTAAGTAGAATGTGCTTGGGCTTAGTAAGTAGCATGTGCTTGGGCTTAGTAAGTAGCATGTGCTTGGGCTTAGTAAGTAGCATGTGATTGGGCTTAGTAAGTAGCATGTGCTTGGGCTTAGTAAGTAGCATGTGCTTGGGCTTAGTAAGTAGCATGTGCTTGGGCTTAGTAAGTAGCATGTGCTTGGGCTTAGTAAGTAGCATGTGCTTGGGCTTAGTAAGTAGCATGTGCTTGGGCTTAGTAAGTAGCATGTGCTTGGGCTTAGTAAGTAGCATGGGCTTAGTAAGTAGCATGTGCTTGGGTTTAGTAAGTAGCATGTGCTTGGGCTTAGTAAGTAGCATGTGCTTGGGCTTAGTAAGTAGCATGTGCTTGGGCTTAGTAAGTAGCATGAGCTTGGGCTTAGTAAGTAGCATGTGCTTGGGCTTAGTAAGTAGCATGTGCTTGGGCTTAGTAAGTAGCATGTGCTTGGGCTTAGTAAGTAGCATGTGCTTGGGCTTAGTAAGTAGCATGTGCTTGGGTTTGGTAAGTAGAATGTGCTTGGGCTTAGTAAGTAGCATGTGCTTGGGCTTAGTAAGTAGCATGTGCTTGGGCTTAGTAAGTAGAATGTGCTTGGGCTTAGTAAGTAGAATGTGCTTGGGCTTAGTAAGTAGCATGTGCTTGGGCTTAGTAAGTAGCATGTGATTGGGCTTAGTAAGTAGCATGTGCTTGGGCTTAGTAAGTAGAATGTGCTTGGGCTTAGTAAGTAGCATGTGCTTGGGTTTAGTAAGTAGCATGTGCTTGGGCTTAGTAAGTAGCATGTGCTTGGGCTTAGTAAGTAGCATGTGCTTGGGCTTAGTAAGTAGCATGTGCTTGGGTTTAGTAAGTAGCATGTGCTTGGGCTTAGTAAGTAGCATGTGCTTGGGCTTAGTAAGTAGCATGTGCTTGGGCTTAGTAAGTAGCATGAGCTTGGGCTTAGTAAGTAGCATGTGCTTGGGCTTAGTAAGTAGCATGTGCTTGGGCTTAGTAAGTAGCATGTGCTTGGGCTTAGTAAGTAGCATGTGCTTGGGCTTAGTAAGTAGAATGTGCTTGGGCTTAGTAAGTAGCATGTGCTTGGGCTTAGTAAGTAGCATGTGCTTGGGCTTAGTAAGTAGCATGTGCTTGGGCTTAGTAAGTAGCATGTGCTTGGGTTTAGTAAGTAGCATGTGCTTGGGCTTAGTAAGTAGAATGTGCTTGGGCTTAGTAAGTAGAATGTGCTTGGGCTTAGTAAGTAGCATGTGCTTGGGTTTAGTAAGTAGCATGTGCTTGGGCTTAGTAAGTAGATTGTGCTTGGGCTTAGTAAGTAGCATGTGCTTGGGCTTAGTAAGTAGCATGTGCTTGGGCTTAGTAAGTAGCATGTGCTTGGGCTTAGTAAGTAGTATGTGCTTGGGCTTAGTAAGTAACATGTGCTTGGGCTTAGTAAGTAGCATGTGCTTGGGCTTAGTAAGTAGCATGTGCTTGGGCTTAGTAAGTAGCATGTGCTTGGGCTTAGTAAGTAGCATGTGCTTGGGCTTCGTAAGTAGCATGTGCTTGGGCTTAGTAAGTAGCATGTGCTTGGGCTTAGTAAGTAGAATGTGCTTGGGCTTAGTAAGTAGCATGAGCTTGGGCTTAGTGAGTAGCATGCGATTGGGCTTAGTAAGTAGCATGCGCTTGGGCTTAGTAAGTAGCATGTGCTTGGGCTTAGTAAGTAGCATGTGCTCGGGCTTAGTAAGTAGCATGTGCTCGGGCTTAGTAAGTAGCATGTGCTTGGGCTTAGTAAGTAGCATGTGCTTGGGCTTAGTAAGTAGCATGTGCTTGGGCTTAGTAAGTAGCATGTGCTTGGGTTTAGTAAGTAGCATGTGCTTGGGCTTAGTAAGTAGCATGTGCTTGGGCTTAGTAAGTAGAATGTGCTTGGGCTTAGTAAGTAGAATGTGCTTGGGCTTAGTAAGTAGCATGTGCTTGGGCTTAGTAAGTAGCATGTGATTGGGCTTAGTAAGTAGCATGTGCTTGGGCTTAGTAAGTAGCATGTGCTTGGGCTTAGTAAGTAGCATGTGCTTGGGCTTAGTAAGTAGCATGTGCTTGGGCTTAGTAAGTAGCATGTGCTTGGGCTTAGTAAGTAGCATGTGCTTGGGCTTAGTAAGTAGCATGTGCTTGGGTTTTGTAAGTGGCATGTGCTTGGGCTTAGTAAGTAGCATGTGCTTGGGCTTAGTAAGTAGCATGTGCTTGGGCTTAGTAAGTAGCATGTGCTTGGGCTTAGTAAGTAGCATGTGCTTGGGCTTAGTAAGTAGCATGTGCTTGGGCTTAGTAAGTAGCATGTGCTTGGGTTTAGTAAGTAGCATGTGCTTGGGCTTAGTAAGTAGAATGTGCTTGGGCTTAGTAAGTAGAATGTGCTTGGGCTTAGTAAGTAGCATGTGCTTGGGTTTAGTAAGTAGCATGTGCTTGGGCTTAGTAAGTAGATTGTGCTTGGGCTTAGTAAGTAGCATGTGCTTGGGCTTAGTAAGTAGCATGTGCTTGGGCTTAGTAAGTAGCATGTGCTTGGGCTTAGTAAGTAGTATGTGCTTGGGCTTAGTAAGTAACATGTGCTTGGGCTTAGTAAGTAGCATGTGCTTGGGCTTAGTAAGTAGCATGTGCTTGGGCTTAGTAAGTAGCATGTGCTTGGGCTTAGTAAGTAGCATGTGCTTGGGCTTAGTAAGTAGCATGTGCTTGGGCTTAGTAAGTAGCATGTGCTTGGGCTTAGTAAGTAGCATGTGCTTGGGCTTAGTAAGTAGAATGTGCTTGGGCTTAGTAAGTAGCATGTGCTTGGGCTTAGTAAGTAGCATGTGCTTGGGCTTAGTAAGTAGCATGTGCTTGGGTTTTGTAAGTGGCATGTGCTTGGGCTTAGTAAGTAGCATGTGCTTGGGCTTAGTAAGTAGCATGTGCTTGGGCTTAGTAAGTAGCATGTGCTTGGGCTTAGTAAGTAGCATGTGCTTGGGCTTAGTAAGTAGCATGTGCTTGGGCTTAGTAAGTAGCATGTGCTTGGGTTTAGTAAGTAGCATGTGCTTGGGCTTAGTAAGTAGAATGTGCTTGGGCTTAGTAAGTAGAATGTGCTTGGGCTTAGTAAGTAGCATGTGCTTGGGTTTAGTAAGTAGCATGTGCTTGGGCTTAGTAAGTAGATTGTGCTTGGGCTTAGTAAGTAGCATGTGCTTGGGCTTAGTAAGTAGCATGTGCTTGGGCTTAGTAAGTAGCATGTGCTTGGGCTTAGTAAGTAGTATGTGCTTGGGCTTAGTAAGTAACATGTGCTTGGGCTTAGTAAGTAGCATGTGCTTGGGCTTAGTAAGTAGCATGTGCTTGGGCTTAGTAAGTAGCATGTGCTTGGGCTTAGTAAGTAGCATGTGCTTGGGCTTAGTAAGTAGCATGTGCTTGGGCTTAGTAAGTAGCATGTGCTTGGGCTTAGTAAGTAGCATGTGCTTGGGCTTAGTAAGTAGCATGTGCTTGGGCTTAGTAAGTAGCATGTGCTTGGGCTTAGTAAGTAGAATGTGCTTGGGCTTAGTAAGTAGCATGTGCTTGGGCTTAGTAAGTAGCATGTGCTTGGGCTTAGTAAGTAGCATGTGCTTGGGCTTAGTAAGTAGAATGTGCTTGGGCTTAGTAAGTAGCATGTGCTTGGGCTTAGTAAGTAGAATGTGCTTGGGCTTAGTAAGTAGCATGTGCTTGGGCTTAGTAAGTAGCATGTGCTTGGGCTTAGTAAGTAGCATGTGCTTGGGCTTAGTAAGTAGAATGTGCTTGGGCTTAGTAAGTAGCATGTGCTTGGGCTTAGTAAGTAGCATGTTCTTGGGCTTAGTAAGTAGCATGTGCTTGGGTTTTGTAAGTGGCATGTGCTTGGGCTTAGTAAGTAGCATGTGCTTGGGCTTAGAAAGTAGCATGTGCTTGGGCTTAGTAAGTAGCATGTGCTTGGGCTTAGTAAGTAGCATGTGCTTGGGCTTAGTAAGTAGCATGTGCTTGGGCTTAGTAAGTAGCATGTGCTTGGGTTTAGTAAGTAGCATGTGCTTGGGCTTAGTAAGTAGAATGTGCTTGGGCTTAGTAAGTAGAATGTGCTTGGGCTTAGTAAGTAGCATGTGCTTGGGTTTAGTAAGTAGCATGTGCTTGGGCTTAGTAAGTAGATTGTGCTTGGGCTTAGTAAGTAGCATGTGCTTGGGCTTAGTAAGTAGCATGTGCTTGGGCTTAGTAAGTAGCATGTGCTTGGGCTTAGTAAGTAGTATGTGCTTGGGCTTAGTAAGTAACATGTGCTTGGGCTTAGTAAGTAGCATGTGCTTGGGCTTAGTAAGTAGCATGTGCTTGGGCTTAGTAAGTAGCATGTGCTTGGGCTTAGTAAGTAGCATGTGCTTGGGCTTAGTAAGTAGCATGTGCTTGGGCTTAGTAAGTAGCATGTGCTTGGGCTTAGTAAGTAGAATGTGCTTGGGCTTAGTAAGTAGCATGAGCTTGGGCTTAGTGAGTAGCATGCGATTGGGCTTAGTAAGTAGCATGCGCTTGGGCTTAGTAAGTAGCATGCGCTTGGGCTTAGTAAGTAGCATGTGCTTGGGCTTAGTAAGTAGCATGTGCTCGGGCTTAGTAAGTAGCATGTGCTCGGGCTTAGTAAGTAGCATGTGCTTTGGCTTAGTAAGTAGCATGTGCTTGGGCTTAGTAAGTAGCATGTGCTTGGGCTTAGTAAGTAGAATGTGCTTGGGCTTAGTAAGTAGAATGTGCTTGGGCTTAGTAAGTAGCATGAGCTTGGGCTTAGTGAGTAGCATGCGATTGGGCTTAGTAAGTAGCATGCGCTTGGGCTTAGTAAGTAGCATGCGCTTGGGCTTAGTAAGTAGCATGTGCTTGGGCTTAGTAAGTAGCATGTGCTCGGGCTTAGTAAGTAGCATGTGCTCGGGCTTAGTAAGTAGCATGTGCTTTGGCTTAGTAAGTAGCATGTGCTTGGGCTTAGTAAGTAGCATGTGCATGGGTTTAGTAAGTAGCATGTGCTTGGGCTTAGTAAGTAGCATGTGCTTGGGCTTAGTAAGTAGAATGTGCTTGGGCTTGGTAAGTAGAATGTGCTTGGGCTTAGTAAGTAGCATGTGCTTGGGCTTAGTAAGTAGCATGTGATTGGGCTTAGTAAGTAGCATGTGCTTGGGCTTAGTAAGTAGCATGTGCTTGGGCTTAGTAAGTAGCATGTGCTTGGGCTTAGTAAGTAGCATGTGCTTGGGCTTAGTAAGTAGCATGTGCTTGGGCTTAGTAAGTAGCATGTGCTTGGGCTTAGTAAGTAGCATGTGCTTGGGTTTTGTAAGTGGCATGTGCTTGGGCTTAGTAAGTAGCATGTGCTTGGGCTTAGTAAGTAGCATGTGCTTGGGCTTAGTAAGTAGCATGTGCTTGGGTTTAGTAAGTAGCATGTGCTTGGGCTTAGTAAGTAGCATGTGCTTGGGCTTAGTAAGTAGCATGTGCTTGGGCTTAGTAAGTAGAATGTGCTTGGGTTTAGTAAGTAGCATGTGCTTGGGCTTAGTAAGTAGAATGTGCTTGGGCTTAGTAAGTAGAATGTGCTTGGGCTTAGTAAGTAGCATGTGCTTGGGTTTAGTAAGTAGCATGTGCTTGGGCTTAGTAAGTAGATTGTGCTTGGGCTTAGTAAGTAGCATGTGCTTGGGCTTAGTAAGTAGCATGTGCTTGGGCTTAGTAAGTAGCATGTGCTTGGGCTTAGTAAGTAGTATGTGCTTGGGCTTAGTAAGTAACATGTGCTTGGGCTTAGTAAGTAGCATGTGCTTGGGCTTAGTAAGTAGCATGTGCTTGGGCTTAGTAAGTAGCATGTGCTTGGGCTTAGTAAGTAGCATGTGCTTGGGCTTAGTAAGTAGCATGTGCTTGGGCTTAGTAAGTAGCATGTGCTTGGGCTTAGTAAGTAGCATGTGCTTGGGCTTAGTAAGTAGAATGTGCTTGGGCTTAGTAAGTAGCATGTGCTTGGGCTTAGTAAGTAGCATGTGCTTGGGCTTAGTAAGTAGCATGTGCTTGGGCTTAGTAAGTAGAATGTGCTTGGGCTTAGTAAGTAGCATGTGCTTGGGCTTAGTAAGTAGAATGTGCTTGGGCTTAGTAAGTAGCATGTGCTTGGGCTTAGTAAGTAGCATGTGCTTGGGCTTAGTAAGTAGCATGTGCTTGGGCTTAGTAAGTAGAATGTGCTTGGGCTTAGTAAGTAGCATGTGCTTGGGCTTAGTAAGTAGCATGTGCTTGGGCTTAGTAAGTAGCATGTGCTTGGGTTTTGTAAGTGGCATGTGCTTGGGCTTAGTAAGTAGCATGTGCTTGGGCTTAGTAAGTAGCATGTGCTTGGGCTTAGTAAGTAGCATGTGCTTGGGTTTAGTAAGTAGCATGTGCTTGGGCTTAGTAAGTAGAATGTGCTTGGGCTTAGTAAGTAGAATGTGCTTGGGCTTAGTAAGTAGCATGTGCTTGGGTTTAGTAAGTAGCATGTGCTTGGGCTTATTAAGTAGATTGTGCTTGGGCTTAGTAAGTAGCATGTGCTTGGGCTTAGTAAGTAGCATGTGCTTGGGCTTAGTAAGTAGCATGTGCTTGGGCTTAGTAAGTAGTATGTGCTTGGGCTTAGTAAGTAACATGTGCTTGGGCTTAGTAAGTAGCATGTGCTTGGGCTTAGTAAGTAGCATGTGCTTGGGCTTAGTAAGTAGCATGTGCTTGGGCTTAGTAAGTAGCATGTGCTTGGGCTTAGTAAGTAGCATGTGCTTGGGCTTAGTAAGTAGCATGTGCTTGGGCTTAGTAAGTAGAATGTGCTTGGGCTTAGTAAGTAGCATGAGCTTGGGCTTAGTGAGTAGCATGCGATTGGGCTTAGTAAGTAGCATGCGCTTGGGCTTAGTAAGTAGCATGCGCTTGGGCTTAGTAAGTAGCATGTGCTTGGGCTTAGTAAGTAGCATGTGCTCGGGCTTAGTAAGTAGCATGTGCTCGGGCTTAGTAAGTAGCATGTGCTTTGGCTTAGTAAGTAGCATGTGCTTGGGCTTAGTAAGTAGCATGTGCTTGGGTTTAGTAAGTAGCATGTGCTTGGGCTTAGTAAGTAGCATGTGCTTGGGCTTAGTAAGTAGAATGTGCTTGGGCTTGGTAAGTAGAATGTGCTTGGGCTTAGTAAGTAGCATGTGCTTGGGCTTAGTAAGTAGCATGTGATTGGGCTTAGTAAGTAGCATGTGCTTGGGCTTAGTAAGTAGCATGTGCTTGGGCTTAGTAAGTAGCATGTGCTTGGGCTTAGTAAGTAGCATGTGCTTGGGCTTAGTAAGTAGCATGTGCTTGGGCTTAGTAAGTAGCATGTGCTTGGGCTTAGTAAGTAGCATGTGCTTGGGTTTTGTAAGTGGCATGTGCTTGGGCTTAGTAAGTAGCATGTGCTTGGGCTTAGTAAGTAGCATGTGCTTGGGCTTAGTAAGTAGCATGTGCTTGGGTTTAGTAAGTAGCATGTGCTTGGGCTTAGTAAGTAGCATGTGCTTGGGCTTAGTAAGTAGCATGTGCTTGGGCTTAGTAAGTAGAATGTGCTTGGGTTTAGTAAGTAGCATGTGCTTGGGCTTAGTAAGTAGAATGTGCTTGGGCTTAGTAAGTAGAATGTGCTTGGGCTTAGTAAGTAGCATGTGCTTGGGTTTAGTAAGTAGCATGTGCTTGGGCTTAGTAAGTAGATTGTGCTTGGGCTTAGTAAGTAGCATGTGCTTGGGCTTAGTAAGTAGCATGTGCTTGGGCTTAGTAAGTAGCATGTGCTTGGGCTTAGTAAGTAGCATGTGCTTGGGCTTAGTAAGTAGCATGTGCTTGGGCTTAGTAAGTAGCATGTGCTTGGGCTTAGTAAGTAGAATGTGCTTGGGCTTAGTAAGTAGCATGTGCTTGGGCTTAGTAAGTAGCATGTGCTTGGGCTTAGTAAGTAGCATGTGCTTGGGCTTAGTAAGTAGAATGTGCTTGGGCTTAGTAAGTAGCATGTGCTTGGGCTTAGTAAGTAGAATGTGCTTGGGCTTAGTAAGTAGCATGTGCTTGGGCTTAGTAAGTAGCATGTGCTTGGGCTTAGTAAGTAGCATGTGCTTGGGCTTAGTAAGTAGAATGTGCTTGGGCTTAGTAAGTAGCATGTGCTTGGGCTTAGTAAGTAGCATGTGCTTGGGCTTAGTAAGTAGCATGTGCTTGGGTTTTGTAAGTGGCATGTGCTTGGGCTTAGTAAGTAGCATGTGCTTGGGCTTAGTAAGTAGCATGTGCTTGGGCTTAGTAAGTAGCATGTGCTTGGGCTTAGTAAGTAGCATGTGCTTGGGCTTAGTAAGTAGCATGTGCTTGGGCTTAGTAAGTAGCATGTGCTTGGGTTTAGTAAGTAGCATGTGCTTGGGCTTAGTAAGTAGAATGTGCTTGGGCTTAGTAAGTAGAATGTGCTTGGGCTTAGTAAGTAGCATGTGCTTGGGTTTAGTAAGTAGCATGTGCTTGGGCTTATTAAGTAGATTGTGCTTGGGCTTAGTAAGTAGCATGTGCTTGGGCTTAGTAAGTAGCATGTGCTTGGGCTTAGTAAGTAGCATGTGCTTGGGCTTAGTAAGTAGTATGTGCTTGGGCTTAGTAAGTAACATGTGCTTGGGCTTAGTAAGTAGCATGTGCTTGGGCTTAGTAAGTAGCATGTGCTTGGGCTTAGTAAGTAGCATGTGCTTGGGCTTAGTAAGTAGCATGTGCTTGGGCTTAGTAAGTAGCATGTGCTTGGGCTTAGTAAGTAGCATGTGCTTGGGCTTAGTAAGTAGAATGTGCTTGGGCTTAGTAAGTAGCATGAGCTTGGGCTTAGTGAGTAGCATGCGATTGGGCTTAGTAAGTAGCATGCGCTTGGGCTTAGTAAGTAGCATGCGCTTGGGCTTAGTAAGTAGCATGTGCTTGGGCTTAGTAAGTAGCATGTGCTCGGGCTTAGTAAGTAGCATGTGCTCGGGCTTAGTAAGTAGCATGTGCTTTGGCTTAGTAAGTAGCATGTGCTTGGGCTTAGTAAGTAGAATGTGCTTGGGCTTGGTAAGTAGAATGTGCTTGGGCTTAGTAAGTAGCATGTGCTTGGGCTTAGTAAGTAGCATGTGATTGGGCTTAGTAAGTAGCATGTGCTTGGGCTTAGTAAGTAGCATGTGCGTGGGCTTAGTAAGTAGCATGTGCTTGGGCTTAGTAAGTAGCATGTGCTTGGGCTTAGTAAGTAGCATGTGCTTGGGCTTAGTAAGTAGCATGTGCTTGGGCTTAGTAAGTAGCATGTGCTTGGGTTTTGTAAGTGGCATGTGCTTGGGCTTAGTAAGTAGCATGTGCTTGGGCTTAGTAAGTAGCATGTGCTTGGGCTTAGTAAGTAGCATGTGCTTGGGTTTAGTAAGTAGCATGTGCTTGGGCTTAGTAAGTAGCATGTGCTTGGGCTTAGTAAGTAGCATGTGCTTGGGCTTAGTAAGTAGAATGTGCTTGGGTTTAGTAAGTAGCATGTGCTTGGGCTTAGTAAGTAGAATGTGCTTGGGCTTAGTAAGTAGAATGTGCTTGGGCTTAGTAAGTAGCATGTGCTTGGGTTTAGTAAGTAGCATGTGCTTGGGCTTAGTAAGTAGAATGTGCTTGGGCTTAGTAAGTAGCATGTGCTTGGGCTTAGTAAGTAGCATGTGCTTGGGCTTAGTAAGTAGCATGTGCTTGGGCTTAGTAAGTAGCATGTGCTTGGGCTTAGTAAGTAGCATGTGCTTGGGCTTAGTAAGTAGCATGTGCTTGGGCTTAGTAAGTAGAATGTGCTTGGGTTTAGTAAGTAGCATGTGCTTGGGCTTAGTAAGTAGCATGTGCTTGGGCTTAGTAAGTAGCATGTGCTTGGGCTTAGTAAGTAGCATGTGCTTGGGCTTAGTAAGTAGCATGTGCTTGGGCTTAGTAAGTAGCATGTGCTTGGGTTTTGTAAGTGGCATGTGCTTGGGCTTAGTAAGTAGCATGTGCTTGGGCTTAGTAAGTAGCATGTGCTTGGGCTTAGTAAGTAGCATGTGCTTGGGCTTAGTAAGTAGCATGTGCTTGGGTTTAGTAAGTAGCATGTGCTTGGGCTTAGTAAGTAGCATGTGCTTGGGCTTAGTAAGTAGCATGTGCTTGGGCTTAGTAAGTAGAATGTGCTTGGGTTTAGTAAGTAGCATGTGCTTGGGCTTAGTAAGTAGAATGTGCTTGGGCTTAGTAAGTAGAATGTGCTTGGGCTTAGTAAGTAGCATGTGCTTGGGTTTAGTAAGTAGCATGTGCTTGGGCTTAGTAAGTAGCATGTGCTTGGGCTTAGTAAGTAGCATGTGCTTGGGCTTAGTAAGTAGCATGTGCTTGGGCTTAGTAAGTAGCATGTGCTTGGGCTTAGTAAGTAGCATGTGCTTGGGCTTAGTAAGTAGAATGTGCTTGGGTTTAGTAAGTAGCATGTGCTTGGGCTTAGTAAGTAGCATGTGCTTGGGCTTAGTAAGTAGCATGTGCTTGGGCTTAGTAAGTAGCATGTGCTTGGGCTTAGTAAGGAGTTGACTAATTTTACATGAACCATTGTGTTGGCTTTATTGATCCGCTCAGTCTCTATTGTCCACGGGACTATTGTTGTAGGTAATTAGCTGATCACAGAGCTGTTTGTGCTGTTTTGCCAACTCATTGTCAGGTGTGATGCTCTGCAGTGGAATGTGCCATGCCAAGCTCAAACGTGGCAAATCTTGTTTTCACTTTACCTCACTTCATACTGTAGGTGTATAATGACTACCCAGTGCAGGAGTGCAATGCAGATTAAATATGTTTATGTACACTACATGTTTATGTATAACCTAGTCATTGACGTTTCCACCATTACGCTGTCAGTGGAGGCTGCTGAAGGAAGGACGGCTCATAATAATGGCTGAAACGGTGCAAATGGAATGGCACATTCCATTTGGAAACCATGGAAACCATGTGTTTGATGTATTTGATTCAGTTCCACTAATTCCACTCCAGTCATTTAACCAGGCCTACCTGGTTAAATAAAGGTGAAATAAAAAATAAATAAAATAAATTACCATAAGCCCGTCCTCCCCAATTAAGATACCACCAACCTCCTGAGAATGGTATTCATATTAGGACAGCCTCAATTTCAGCAGGACTTGAGGCTGTCCTAATATGGACACCGTACACCATGGTGATGCACTGAGGAGCTGTGTTGAATAATTAACGAAAATAGTCTAATCTATGTTTAATCACCTGATTTACCATCACCACCTGATAGTTCAAATGCAAGACTATGATTATGTCTAATTAGTACCGTATTAATGATAAACGTTACCATCCTGTTTGGGGCCTTGCTAAATACCAAGGGTTCCAAGTGAACAATGGCACTTTCAAGCATTAAAGTAATTTCCATTTTAAGGGGCAATCTGGGACTCCTACATACATTTTGGGAATGTATTTTATGCCATGGATTGGTCAGTCCTTATATCCATAGCTTTGTCTATTAATTTGAGAGTAGTTACATTTCTAGAGCCCCATCCCTAAAAAGTGACTGAGTAAATGCTTTGTTATTGTTTTAACTGCAGATTGCTCTTTTAACATCCAAAAAGGTGATTCATATCATTGACCCTATCTTGAATTATTCTAAAAAGCCCAGGGATGATAATGGCGCTGGAGAGGATGGCTGACGTTTTACGTGCTCCTAACCAACTGTGTTCATTTGTTAATTTTTTTGCGTTGTTTGTAACTTATTCTTTAACTTATTTTGTACATAATGCTGCTGCTACCGTCTCTTATGACCGTAAATATCTTCTGAACATCTGAACAGCGATTACTCACCACGAACTGGTAGAAGCTTTTTCCTTTAACGAGCCCGACGAGTCTGATGTGCAGGAGATACTGCTTTCCTGGGAACAGGCCCAAATCCCTGTCATTTGTGTGGAGAGAAAATGAAGAATATTGAGAATCTCAATATTAGCTGTGGACCACACTATCTACCTAGAGAGTTTTCATCTGTATTTTCCGTAGCTGTCTACATACCACCACAGACTGATGCTGGCACTAAGACCGCACGCAATGAGCTGTATACCGCCATAAGCAAACAGTAAAATGCTCATCCAGAGGCGACGCTCCTAGTGGCCGGGGACTTTAATGCAGGGAAACTTAAATTAGTTTTGCCAAATTTCCACCACCATGTTAAATGTGCAACCAGAGAGGAAGAAACTCTAGACCACCTTTAGTCCACACACAGAGACGCATACAAAGCTCTCCCTCACCTTCCTTTTGACAAAGTGATCAGGTGAAGCAGATGCTAAGCTACAGGACTGTTTTGCTAGCACAGACTGGAATATGTTCCTTGGATTCTTCCAATGGCATTGAGGAGTACACCACATCAGTCACTGGCTTCATCAATAAGTGCATCGATGACGTCATCCCCACAGTGACTGTACGTACATACCCCAACCAGAAGCCGTGGATTACAGACAACATCCACATTGAGCTAAAGGGTAGAGCTGCCGCTTTCAAGGAGTGGGACTCTAACCCAGAAGCTTAAAAGAAATCCCGCTATGCCCTCCGACGAACCATCAAACAGGCAAAGCATCAATACAGGACTAAGATCGAATCGTACTACACCAGCTCCAATGCTCCTCAGATGTGGTAGGGTTTGCAAACCATTACAGACTACAATGGGAAGAACAACCGAGAGATGCCCAGTAACACCAGCCAACTAGATAAGCTAAATTACTATGCTCACTTCGAGGCAAGTAACACTGAAACATGCATGAAAGCATCAGCTGTTCCCGGACGACTGTGTGACCACGCTCTCCGTAGCCGATGTGAGCAAGACCTTTTAACAGGTCAACATTTACAAGGCCGCAGGGCCAGACGAATTACCAGGACATGTACTCATATCATGCGCAGACTAACTGGCATGTGTCTTCACTGACATTTTCAACCTCTCCTTGACAGAGTCTGTAATACCTGTATGTTTCAAGCAGACCACCACAGTCCCTTGCCCAAGAAAGAGAAGGTAACCTGCCTAAATGACTACCACCCTGTAGCACTCACGTTGGTAGCCATGAAGTGCTTTGAAAGGCTGGTCATGGCTCACATCAACACCATCATCCCAGAAATCCTAGACCTACTCCAATTTGCATACCGCCCTAACAGATCCACAGATGATGCAATCTCTATTGCACTCCACACTGCCCTTTCGCACCTGGACAAAAGAAACACCTATGTGAGAATGCCATTAATTGACTACAGCTCAGCGTTCAACACCATAGTGCCCTCAAAGCTCATCACTAAGCTAAGGACCCTGGGACTAAACACCTCCCTCTGCAACTGGATCCTATACCTCCTGACGGGCCGCCCCCAGGTGGTGAGGGTAGGCAACAACACATCTGTCACGCTGATCCTCAACACAGGGGCGGCCCGAGCCATAAGACTGCTGAACAATTCAGACTATTTACACTGACTCCCCCCCCCTTTGATTTTACACTGCTGCTACTCGCTGTTTATTATCTATGCATAGTCACTTTACCCCTACCTACATGTACAAATTACCTCGCCTGACCTGTGACCTGTATACATACAATGTATACTGACTTTGTATTTGGCATCGGTATTGTTTTTTTTATTGTTATTTTTCATGTTATTTTATACTTTAGTCTATCTAGTAAATATTTAAACGTTATATCCTGAACGATATTGTTGGTCTATGGATTAGACTCATGTGACAAATACATTTTGATTTGATCATCAACTAGATTCAGCCACGGGCCTATTTTTTTTGAGCCAATGGTCAGGGGGCCGGAACATAATTACAAATATTTTGTAGACTGCAAATTGCCTGCAAGAATCTCTAACGGATATAATATTTGGGGTGGGGTGACTACTTTGAAGAAGCTCAAATAGTAAATATATTTGTTTAACACTTTTTTGGTTACAGCATGATTACATATGTGTTATTTCATAGTTATGATGTCTTCACTATTATTCTACAATGCAGAAAATAGTACAAATAAAGAAAAACCCTTGAATGAGTAGGTGTGTCCAAACTTTTTACTGCTACTGTATATTACATTTTTGTTGCTCAGAATACTAGGGGGGACAAATAAAACCACCCGAGTGCCAAATTCGGCCCACAGGCCGCAGTTGGGGAGCCCTGCTGTAACGTATACCATACAGTGTTTTACAGATAAAGCATTGCTGTGGAAACAAAGAGAACGGCAATAGTTTGGATCTTCATTAGAACACAGTTGTGGTGTTTCTCTGACCAATTACTTCTAATAAAAGAATGTGTTGATGAGGCCCACACACATGCACAAACACACACACAAATACACATACGCACACTCACACACACGAGCGCATGTTCACAGGTCAGAGAGAGTCTTGAGCTTCACATATAGATGTGTCAACAGATGCCTCAGTTAATGACCACAGTTGACTGAATGATGCCGACAACTGACTTTCTCACCCAGAATGTGTGAACAGAATCGTGTTGATGAGAGATAACACTGTCGTATGCTGGCGTTGGTGATTTGGCCTTGTTTGGTATTTGGATAAGTAGGTTTGGAAAGGTCATTCATGGGGTGTATTTACTAGAAACCAAACAGAAGCAAACGAGACAAAATGGGGAGGGACCTTTTTGTTGCGAAACATTTTCCGTTGCAATTTTTTCCCGACGTGTCACGTTCGTTAGAATAATGGTCAGACCAAGACGCAGAGCGATATAAGTTCCACGTACTTTATTATTAGTGAAACTTAACAAAACTAAACAATAAAAAATAAATGAACAAACCATGACTACTGAGGTGCTAAGTGCACTAACTCCAAACATAAACAATATCCCATAACCCACAAGTGGAAAAATGCAACTTAAGTATGATCCCCAATTACAGACAATGATTACCAGCTGCCTCTAATTGGGAATCATACAAAAACCCTAACATGGAAAATAAACCTAGAACCCCACATGGAAATAATAAACTAGACTAAAACCTCTCTCTACCATAGAAAATACAGGCTTTCTATGGTCAGGAAGTGACACGATGGTTGCTATGGTGTGCGCTAATGAACACAGCCCTGGCCGATGTAAGCTGTTAACCACAGCTTAGGTAACTGGCATCATGTTGAATGGTTGTTGTATCCTCTAAATATACACACAGATCTTTAAACCCTATAGAAAAGTTTTCAAATCATTTGGTAGTGTGAAAGCGATGCCACAGATGAATCTCTCAGAGTTATTCTGTGGCCGCAGAGAATAAAACATTGTGACAAAAATAATGACAAGCGTAATTAAAACATTTCAACGTACATTATGAGACATGGGCGGACAACGTATTCACCTGAGTAAAACAGGGTTACAGTAAACACAAAGTAGATGGTGTGACAGTGATTATACAATGCAACTTGAACACAACACTGGCTACATTCTGTCAACTGTCAATCAACCTTCAGGATATATATTTGAGTGAGTTTTTTTCCCCACACCTGAGCAGCCTTGTTTCACTGACAAAAACAAACTGAAAACATATAGTGTTCAGAGAAATAAACAACACAATGTCAAAAATTGGTAGCCTAGTCAAATAATTAACATCCAATCACATTAACCGTTACTCTCTCGCGGGAATTCCACTAACGGTCCGTGTGTAGCCAAATGTAGCTGCTGCTCATGTTGACGTCTGTACTGATGGCACCAAAGGCCATGACAGGGAGACATCGTGGCGGGGTAACGCGCGTGCGAGCAGATGCTCCCAACATCACTTGGGTACATTGCAGCATCCACCGAGAGGCTCTTGCTGCCAAGGGAATGCCTGACAACATGAAATACATTTTGGACACTACAGTGAAAATGGTTAACTTTGTTAAACAAGGCCCCTGAACTCTTGTGTATTTTCTGCACTATGTAATGATATGGGCCGCGACCATGTAACACTTTTACAACATACAGAAGTGCGCTGGTTATCAATGGAAAAATTATTGACAAGTTTATTTTTTATTGAGAGACAAGCTTAAAGTTTTCTTTACTGACCATCATTTTCACTTGTCTGACCGCTTGCATGATAATGAGTATCTCACACGACTGGCCAATCTGGGTGATGTTTGTTCTCGCCTGAATGATCTGAATCTAGGATTACAGGGACTCTCCGCAACTATATTCAATGTGCGGGACAAAATTGAGGCTTTGATTAAGAAGTTGGAGCTCTTCTCTGTCTGCATTAACAAGGACAACACACAGGTCTTTCCATCATTGTATACTTTTTTGTGTGCAAATTAACTCAAGCTTACGGACAATGTCAAATGTCACCTGAGTGAGTTGGGTTCGTTATCCCTTTCATTCCCTGCCTCCAGTCCACTTACCGATGTCTGAACAAGAGAGCCTCATCGAAATTGCAACAAGCGGTTCTGTGAAAATGTAATTGAATCAGAAGCCAGCGCCAGATTTCTGGATGGGGCTGCGTTCAGAGTATCCTGCCTTGGCAAATCGCGCTGTTAAGACACTGATGGCCTTTACAACCACGTACCTATGTGAGAGTGGATTCTCGGCCATCACTAACATGGAAACAAGATTCAGGCACAGACTATGTGTGGAAAATGATTTAAGACTGAGACTCTCTCCAATACAACCCAATATAGCAGAGTTATGTGCATCCCTTCAAACACACCCTTCTCATTAACCTGTGTGTGGTGAGATATTCACAATTTTCGATTAACAAATAAGGTTTTATATGTAAGATGGTTAAATAAAGAGCAACATTATTGTTATTATATTATTATTTGTGCCCTGGTCCTATAAGAGCTCTTTGTCACTTCCCATGAGCCGGGTTGTGACAAAAACTCTATCTTATTTATTTTTTCATTTTTAATTTATTTCACATTTATTTAACCAAGTAGGCCAGTTGAGAAAAAGTTCTCATTTACAACTGCAACCTGGCCAAGATAAAGCAAATCAGTGTGACAAAAACAACAACACTGAGTTACACATGAACAATAACACAATAGAAAAGTAAAATAGAAAAATCTGGAAGTTGAATGTTTGAAGGGGTACGGGACTATATGTTTGGGAACCACTGCTCTATGCTAACAAGATCACAGTAAATACAGTGCCTTGCGAAAGTATTCGGCCCCCTTGAACTTTGCGACCTTTTGCCACATTTCAGGCTTCAAACATAAAGATATAAAACTGTATTTTTTTGTGAAGAATCAACAACAAGTGGGACACAATCATGAAGTGGAACGACATTTATTGGATATTTCAAACTTTTTTAACAAATCAAAAACTGAAAAATTGGGCGTGCAAAATTATTCAGCCCCCTTAAGTTAATAATTGGTTGCGCCACCTTTTGCTGCGATTACAGCTGTAAGTCGCTTGGGGTATGTCTCTATCAGTTTTGCACATCGAGAGACTCCTTGCAAAACAGCTCGAGCTCAGTGAGGTTGGATGGAGAGCATTTGTGAACAGCAGTTTTCAGTTCTTTCCACAGATTGTCGATTGGGTTCAGGTCTGGACTTTGACTTGGCCATTCTAACACCTGGATATGTTTATTTTTGAACCATTCCATTGTAGATTTTGCTTTATGTTTTGGATCATTGTCTTGTTGGAAGACAAATCTCCGTCCCAGTCTCAGGTCTTTTGCAGACTCCATCAGGTTTTCTTCCAGAATGGTCCTGTATTTGGCTCCATCCATCTTCCCATCAATTTTAACCATCTTCCCTGTCCCTGCTGAAGAAAAGCAGGCCCAAACCATGATGCTGCCACCACCATGTTTGACAGTGGGGATGGTGTGTTCAGCTGTGTTGCTTTTACGCCAAACATAACATTTTGCATTGTTGCCAAAAAGGTCAATTTTGGTTTCATCTGACCAGAGCACCTTCTTCCACATGTTTGGTGTGTCTCCCAGGTGGCTTGTGGCAAACTTTAAATGACACTTTTTATGGATATCTTTAAGAAATGGCTTTCTTCTTGCCACTCTTCCATAAAGGCCAGATTTGTGCAATAGATAGAATAGAAACAGATTTGTGATTGTTGTCCTATGGACAGAGTCTCCCACCTCAGCTGTAGATCTCTGCAGTTCATCCAGAGTGATCATGGGCCTCTTGGCTGCATCTCTGATCAGTCTTCTCCTTGTATGAGCTGAAAGTTTAGAGGGACGGCCAGGTCTTGGTAGATTTGCAGTGGTCTGATACTCCTTCCATTTCAATATTATCGCTTGCACAGTGCTCCTTGGGATGTTTAAAGCTTGGGAAATCTTTTTGTATCTAAATCCGGCTTTAAACTTCTTCACAACAGTATCTCGGACCTGCCTGGTGTGTTCCTTGTTCTTCATGATGCTCTCTGCGCTTTTAACGGACCTCTGAGACTATCACAGTGCAGGTGCATTTATACGGAGACTTGATTACACACAGGTGGATTGTATTTATCATCATTAGTCATTTAGGTCAACATTGGATCATTCAGAGATCCTTACTGAACTTCTGGAGAGAGTTTGCTGCACTGAAAGTAAAGGGGCTGAATAATTTTGCACGCCCAATTTTTCAGTTTTTGATTTGTTAAAAAAGTTTGAAATATCCAATAAATGTTGTTCCACTTCATGATTGTGTCCCACTTGTTGTTGATTCTTCACAAAAAAATACAGTTTTATATCTTTATGTTTGAAGCCTGAAATGTGGCAAAAGGTCGCAAAGTTCAAGGGGGCTGGATACTTTCGCAAGGCACTGTAACTGATGTATCAAGGTTCCTATTGGAGCACATTATACATAACATTATTATTGCAGATACACACCACCCAAACACGTACCTTGAAATAACAAGCCAACACCCATAAGCTTCTTTCCACATCATTATGTTAATAAATATCTACCGTTCATACAGTACAACTATATCAATGTGGAGAGGAGGTGAATACACCATAAACAATGCAGATATACAACACACACACACACACACACACACACACACACACACAATCACACACACACACACACACACACAATCACACACACACACACAATCACACACACACACACACACACACACACACACACGCACACGCACACAAACACAATCACACACACACACACACACACACACACACACACACACACACACACACACACACACACACACACCATTTAATTATCTGAATCATCAATTGGAAAGACGGAGATGGGGTGGTGAATTTACATTTAAGACTTGTTTACACTGAACATGGCGTAATTGCTGTCCCTGACAGCTCAAGAGAGGGACAGTGGAGATATGTGAAGACACGTTCTGCATCCCAAATGGCACTCTATGAGCCCTGGTCAAAAGTAGTGCACCAGAAAGGGAATCGGGTGTCATTTGGGACACAGCCACTGTTGTGAGTGACACTAACGGTGGTATATTGATCCACAATGGCAAATGACAATGAGGTGAATTCCTCACCCAAACCTAGAGACTGAATGAGCTCTTTAACTTGAGATGGTATGAAAACAGCTAGACCTTAGTAAGCCAATTATAATTACATTTCCAAAGCAATAGTAGTAGTAGCTCAGAAGACTCCCAGAATATCATTCTGGTAATTGGTCAAGGCAATGCCAGCATAATCCAGAGTTTAACTTTTAAGAGTCCATAGTCTTACAGAACCAATGGTAATTTAAATTGCCACTTTTTGCCGTTTTTTTTTTGTGTGTGTTCATCTTACAGCTGTTTCCCACCATAGACAATGGGAGCAAGCCGTGCCCCTAACCCCCCCCCCCCCCCCCCCCCCCCCCCGACACCCCCCAGTATTGACAGGTATGACTCAAAGGTCACACTGAGAGAGTATTGTGCAGTAATTACCATTAGGATTATCAGACCTGCTTTGGTTGTCAGAAAGCTAAGCCTTGTACTCTTCCCCGACTTTTAATTAAAATAACGGGGCAGGGAAGAAAATAGAAATGACACTACAAAAGAGCCTCGTATCAGCTGGTGGCCGAATTCTCTACATGGTGCTTCTCGATTAGCTGAGAGAGAGAGAAAAAAAAGAGTTCCTTCCGCTGTTGTATCACCATGGTGATTCACTCAGCAGGTCTGGCTGGCGAATAAGCTGTAACTTTTGACTCTGACCAGAAGATGTTAATGTAAAAGGGGATTTTTAGTGAGTCAGTACTCACTGACATTATGAATTCTATAGGTAAGGCCAGCACATCTCAAACGATAAGAGTGTGAGACCCCGCCGCCTGTTCTCTCACCGTGGACCGATGTAGATGAAGCTTCAGTAAAATAGATAGTTTAATGATTCCAATGGATGAGCTAAGATTCGCAAGGGTAATACAACTTCATGTGAATAGTCAACATGAGAAGTAGGACTTACTTATAACCCCTGGTTTGTGTCAAGGCATGTGGACTATGTGAAATTGCCATATGCACGTCTGTGACTCTTGTCCTCTTCCTTTTAAGCAATTTGATTGGTTTATGGTCAGATTCATATTCCTTGGGGGTTTCGTGGGGTTACTTCCATCACAGCATTTCAACATCTCCAATACATCCCTGGGTGTGTATCCTTAACCAATAGTGGGGAAAATGCTAAACTAACCCCAGATCAGCATCTAGGAGCAACCACCCTACACCTACTGTAGTAATGCACCTTGAAACAGAGGCTGACATCTCACTCCACCAGTCCACTATGAATTCCACTAACCAGCTTTCATGTCAAAGCCTTGAAAGTGCTGGCCAGTATCAAGCTAATTTGTCTAGGCCTGGAAGCCCCCATCACCTCTCTGATTTAGAGGGGTCGGGTTAAATGCAGAAGACACATTTCAGTTGAATGCATTCAGTTGTACAACTGACTAGGTATCCCCCTTTCCATTTCCCTTTCCCACTTCTTAAAGAGCTGTAAAATGTCTCCTCAGCCAGTGGTCCGATCTTCCAAAGGCTTGTGATCACTGTCTTAGTCCACCAATAAAAGCCAAATCCCTACAATAAGCCAAGCTCAACCTGACCTCTACAGAATGTGTATGTGTCTGCTCCCCCCCAGACAGCTGGCGACTCAGTGAGTGGGTGCTCGAACACACTGAGCAAACAGCACCCCTCAGAGACATGACCATGGAGGAGCATGAGGTCACCTTGCAGCCACCTGGATGGCTCCTGAGAGGCAGCTGGGAGTGTCTAAGTACGTTGGGTCAGTGTAGAGATCCAGGTGACCAGGAAGAGGATAATCTCATATGAGTTCAATCCCTAGGCTAAGGAGACCAATAAAGAGGCACTAGGCTGAGGAGACCAATAAAGAGGCACTAGGCTGAGGAGACCAATAAAGAGGCACTAGGCTGAGGAGACCAATAAAGAGGCACTAGGCTGAGGAGACCAATAAAGAGGCACTAGGCTGAGGAGACCAATAAAGAGGCACTAGGCTGAGGAGAAAAATAAAGAGGCACTAGGCTGAGGATACCAATAAAGAGGCACTAGGCTGAGGAGACCAATAAAGAGGCACTAGGCTGAGGAGACCAATAAAGAGGCACTGGGCTGAGGAGACCAATAAAGAGGCACTAGGCTGAGGAGACCAATAAAGAGGCACTAGGCTGAGGAGACCAATAAAGAGGCACTAGGCTGAGGAGACCAATAAAGAGGCACTAGGTTGAGGAGACCAATAAAGAGGCACTAGGCTGAGGAGACCAATAAAGAGACACTAGGCTGAGGAGACCAATAAAGAGGCACTAGGCTGAGGAGACCAATAAATAGGCACTAGGCTAAGGAGACCAATAAAGAAGCACTAGGCTGAGGAGACCAATAAAGAGACACTAGGCTGAGGAGACCAATAAAGAGGCACTAGGCTGAGGAGACCAATAAAGAGGCACTAGGCTGAGGAGACCAATAAATAGGCACTAGGCTAAGGAGACCAATAAAGAAGCACTAGGCTGAGGAGACCAATAAATAGGCACTAGGCTAAGGAGACCAATAAAGAGGCACTAGGCTGAGGAGACCAATAAAGAGGCACTAGGCTGAGGAGACCAATAAAGAGGCACTAGGCTGAGGAGACCAATAGAGAGGCACTAGGCTGAGGAGACCAGGACAGAGCCACTGTACCACACATTCCAATTGCTGTTGTCACAACCAACTATGGCTGGATCTTTTTGTCCCTGTCCTGGCACCGTACTCAGCTCCCAAATTGATATTTTGACATCACAAAAGTGATCATGAATGGTATATTGTGTTTAAGGCAGGGCCGTCTTTTTGTGTCATATCCCCATCTCTCGTTTGATTCTAAATTCACTTACCGTAACCTGACAGGGTTTTGAGTGGCACTTCAGAAAGGATAGGAGTGGATTCCACAGAAAGATTAGGAAGGTCTGAAAAGTGTTTCTAATCAACTATCTAACCCTTTAGCCGCTCCGCTAAGAACGTATTAAGGCCACAAAGATGATTAGCCAGCTAAGGCTCATTTAACCTTCTGGGGCACAAAGCACATCATCCACGATACCTTTTAACCCCTGGTTCCTGATAAACACTATAATTCCTTACTTCCAGACCCTCAAAGGGAGGAGAATGAATTGTGTTTCCTGATTGTGATCGTGCAAAGGTAAGGATCAACATTAATCAGCATTCCTGCGACTCCTTTGTTCTGGTTCATATTTAGCACCCTTTATAGTTACATTAATTCCTGATTGATTTAATGTGCCATTCTGGAAAATATTAGTGACAGAAACGACTGAATGGATATGATACAGCACTTCCTGTGTCACAAAAAAAAGAATACAGACACATAGTGACAATAATGTGGGTGCAAATGTCTCTTTGCCCATTTCTCATGTACTCTTTCTTGATAGGCGTATAAATATATAACTAGGGTGAGGGTGAATCACTGAGTATCAATGAGTGATGAGCTTGTCTGACCTCATTTCAGTTTCTGGGCTGTAATGAGTCCATTAGGTTTGGCAAGGAGGCAGAGTTGGCACCACACGCTGACTTGTCTCCCTGCTTGCTGGGGGATTAGAGAGAGAGGGAGAGGGAGAGGGAGAGGGAGAGAGGGAGCGAGAGAAGGAGAGAAAGAGAGGGGGAGAGGGAGAGGGAGAGGGAGAGAGAGATGGAGGGAGAGAGAGAGGGAGCGAGAGAAGGAAAGAAAGAGAGGGAGAGAGGGAGAGGGGGAGGGTAGAGAGAGGGAGATGGAGAGAGAGGGATAGGGAGAGAGAAGGGGAAATGAGAGAGGGAGGGAATGTTTACTTGGTCCTGCAGAATGCTAATGTCGCATGTAGCCCTGCATCAGAGAAAAGCATGTTTACCTTTCAGTAATCAAATTGTCTGCTGTTCCAAATAGCAGTGAAAAGATATTCAGGAGAAACAGATAAGCCACACAGTGAATTGGCTAGAATGGGTGTTCCCACAGGTTTTGGTGAACACACCATTTGGAGGAGCAAAGGTTGCAGAGACAAGTTCCAATAGCCCTAATCTCTTTTCACCTTGACTGGCTGAGAAACATCTCTCTCTCATTCTCTCTCTTTTGCTCTCTCTCTTTGTATCTTGCAGACAAGCAGAGAGAAAACGTTTGTTAACAATGCCCTTAACATATTTTACTTTACGAGTCCACAAGTGGTCGGCAATCAGGAGATTACCTGCTACCCACCTGGGGAAAATAAATAGTAACTATGCTAGTTAATGATTGCACTTACCATATGGGATGTCTATCAACTCTTGTCAGATTGAGAAGTTGATTGTTATGCACTGTAATAGTCCTGGACATTATAATAACTACAGTATACAGCTCATAACTCTGTCACAAATGAATACAACACATCACATCCGTTTAGGATTCCCAATAATGACTGAAGTCTTGCCTTAAAAACGGCAAACATTTTGTTGTTGTTGTTGTGACGTTTTATTCCATGAACATTATCTTCCATATGATTTCCCAGTTCGAATTCAATAGTTTTTGACAGAATTCTGGGAATCCTTTGATTGTCTGCGTCTATGACGTAGTCATCCTTTTCAAGCTGTCTTCAGACGTGGGTTCAAATACTATTTGAAATATTTCATTTATCTGTCCTTGATTGAGCTTGCATGGCTTAATGAACCAATATAATAGTCCTAAAACTGTGAACTCTGCCCATCTAGCACTCCGGGCAGACTTGAGCAAAAGCTCAAAGTATTTGAAAGATTTCAAATACTGTTTGAACCCACGTCTGGATTTCTTCCTAAGCTTTAACCTTGGCTGTGCCAGTTGACACCGGCTCTGCAAACCGAGCTTGGCCTTTGAAACGGCCCCTCCCAGATGAGTGAATCAAGCAACATTCTCTCACCCACCAACAATGACAAGCTTCCTAATTAACCTTCAGTGGCTTGCCATGCACGTGTCACTGGCAGAACCTTCTGTAGTTCACTTCTGTAGCAAAACGGTGTGTTGTAACAACAGTTTATCACCCCTGCAGGGTCAGTCGGAAACCAGCGTGGGAGCTGGGCCTCGCGGGACCCTCACCACAGGCAGCCCACATGCCTGCACCGCCACAGATAAGGAAAAGGAATAGAGCATGGAGTGGGGGGGGGGGGGCTTTAATCATTCTCAAACCACTGCCCCACCCCACCCCCAGCCCCCAAACTCATTCTAACTTCCCCTCCCTTTTCCCTTTCTCTACCTCCCCGTTGCCACAATGAAAGGCTGTTTGTTATTGTCTGGTGGTGATTTAGGCAGCGATGATGGATCTTACAGCGCTAGCTAGCTGTGTGACTGCTGACATGTCCTCAGTGTTTCAGGACAGCTGAACGTCTGTGTCCTTGTCAACAGACAGGTCAACAGTTTTTCACATACCAGGGCTGTGTTTCATATTCACACAACAGTGGAAATTAGGAAAAATTATCTAGAAATGAAGGCGCAGGGTACATCTCAAATGGCACCCTACTCCATATAGTGCAGTAGTTGTGACCGTTGCCTCTATGGGCCCCAGTCAAAAGTAGTGCACTAAATAGGGAACAGGGTGCCATTTGGGATACATCCTGAATCTTTTGCAGAGAGAGATCAGAGTTGACCTTCACTCTGTTGTGACCCTCTCTGTTCTCACTCTTGGAGAGCGTGGGCTTCGTTGGCAGCTTGATGAGGACTGAGTGCCAGGCCCAGCTGAACAGTTTGGGGAAATCATTGAGCTGCAACTTTCTTGGTTGTACCCAAATCATATATGGATGAATAATGTATAGGCTACTATATGTGATTGTATGAAATAATATGCCTAAACAACTGTCAAAAATGTGTTGGCTGCTGGATCTTCACCAGTAATCCATGTAAAGAAGAAAATGGATAGCTCTCCAAATAGAAAGTTTCAATCACTCATGTATCTGACCCCTTTGCTCATTGATTAATACACGAATGATTGAAACCACACTGTTCATTTTATTTTGAGATAGGAAACAAAAGATTGAAAAAAGTCCTGCTGAGATTGAGCCTGTCCTAATAGGGACACCATGAATGTGTATTGTCCCCTTGGTTCAGAGATGATCCATCTTGATCATTTTGATATGATGTACTTTACACGTCTCAATTCCAACCAACTAACAGATAGAAATCCTATCATGCTTCCTAATTAATAAGTCCTGGTTTTAAGTCCTGTATGAAGTTGTCTGTCAGTCTAGTGACGGTCAAAGACAATAAGGATATTTACACCCAGGTGCTCCAGCGGTGACAGTAACCTAAAGAGATCATTATTGTGATGGATGTGGCTCGGGCATCACAGAGCTCAAGCAGAGGGATGCGCTGTCTTGCTGACTTTCTGTTCAAGTGTCAATCCCATCCTCTCTCTGTCTGCTAGCATCAGGCCTGCACGCTGCGCAGGGTGATGGAGGTGACACGTCTACAGGGTTCCAGCACTAATGACGTGATAGATAGTGACGGCTAGGTGTTGTATACATGTGACCATTGACCCCACACACACGTCCCTTGGGGATGTAGCCTATCACCCCCCCCCCCCCCCCCCCCCTCTAAGGTTGTCTGTGCCTCATCTTCATTACACACACGTGTTAGTTACTATGTGACAAGACATGTGTTCTTGTTATTTGACAAGTGGTTCATTTCTGTATCACACAGGGATCTACTGCTACACATCTGTGGCTGTTGAGCAAATTGAGAAGACTAAACTTCTTGGTGTCACCTTAGACTGTAAATTGTAATGGTCAAGGCTTGTTGATTCAACTGTTGTAAAGATGGGGAGAGGTCTGTCTGTGGCAAAGACATGCTCAGCATTTTTTTTTTAATCACCAAACAAGTCCTGCAGGCTGTGGTTTAATCTAATCTTCACTATTTCCTGGTGATATGGTCAAGTGCTGCACATAAGGACCTAGATAAGCTGCAGCTGGTCTAGAACAGAGCAGCACGTCTTGACCTTCCATGTACACAGAGAGCTAATGTAAACACTATGCATGTCAGTCTCTTTTGGATCAAAGTAGAGGAGAGATTCTTATTTTAAAATCTTATTTTTTTAATAAATATTATGTGTTGAAAACTCCAAATTGTCTGTATAATCAATTTACATATTGATATCTAGGTCTCTTTTTAAAATATATGCCCTGTAAAATTCAACATAAATATACACATTATCCTGTTGAGTGTAGGGGGCAGTATTTTGATGTTTGGATGAAAAACGTACCCAAATTAAATTATTTCTCAGGCCCAGAAGTTAGTAATTGTCAGATTAGGATAGAAAACCCTCTAAAGTTTCCAAAACGGTCAAAATATTGTCTGTGAGTGACCGCTCGAGCCTGTGGATTTCTGAACAAAACGTGCCAACCAAATGGAGGTATTTTGGATATAAAATTAATCTTTATGGAACAAAGGAAACATTTATTGTGTAACTGGGAGTCTCGTGAGTGCAAACATCCGAAGATCATCAAAGGTAAGCGATTCATTTTATTGCTTTTCTGACTTTCGTGACCAATCTACTTTGCTGCTAGCTGTTGGTAATGTTTTGTCTGCTGAGAGAGATGTCCTTACATAAATGCTTGGTATGCTTTCGCCGAAAAGCTTTATTGAAATCTGATACTCCAGGTGGATTAACAACAAGCTAAACTGTGTTTTGCCATATTTCACTTGTGATTTCATGAAAATTTAATATTTTTTGTAATTTAATTTGAATTTGGCGCTCTGCAATTCAGCGGATGTTGACGAAAATGATCCCGCTAACGAGATGGGTGCATCAAGAAGTTATACATATATACACATTAATATACAAAAAGCAAAAATTAAACATCACAAATCACCCACAAAAAAAGTTACATTCCTCTACAAATGAGTTCCTAATCAATATTTTAAGTTGCCAGAACGGCACCAGAACGTCAAGATGAAATTAATTTAGAAAAGTTAGATAAGAGGGAAGTTTATGAATTAGGGCCTTGTAAACAAAAAGGGAGTAATGTAGAGATCTATGGTCTTTCGCGAGGTCCAGCCAACCTTTTGATACAGGATACAGTGATGAGTATCAAAACTGTCACCTGTAACAAAACTAGGGGCATTATGGTAGATATTATCCAAAGGTTAAAGATTAGTAGCAGCTGAAATTTGATAAATAATATCACCCTAATCAAGAACAGATAAAAAGGTTGACTGAACAGTATGCTTCTTACTGGCACAATCTATTTCTGTAGAAAAAGGCAACTTTAAATCTTAACTTCTTCACCAGCTCATCTACATGTTTTTTTAAACATAAAATCCACATAAATCCAAATGCCTAAGTATTTGCTGAAGAATAGCTCTGACAGGGGTCTCTTCACAGTCGCCAAACCCAGAACAAATTCAAGGCAATACACAGTATTACACAGTATTACACAGAGCCATGATCACATGGAACTCCATCCCATCTCAGATTACTCAAGCAAACAGTAAAAAAAATGAATAAAACAACACCTGTCCTCTATCTGACCTAATTAAACTAGTTAAGGCATACTGTATGTATATGCAGTAATGTATGTATGTGTGTAAGTATGGGGCGGCAGGGTAGCCTAGTGGTTAGAGCGTTGGACTAATAACCGGAAGGTTTCAAGTTCAATCCCCCGAGCTGACAAGGTACAGTTCTGCCCCACTGTTCCTAGGCTGTCATCGAAAATAAGAATTTATTCTTAACTGACTAGCCTAGTAAAATAAAACAAATCTATGTTTTTAAATGTATGTTTTTGTCTGTTAAACGCCATTGGCGTTGGTTAATGGGGAGCCCAATAAACTAAAAAAAACTGTATGTATCACCATTACCAAGCAGTGTAGACCTAGCATGGGCCCCAGATCTGTTTGTGTTGTCTTGCCAACTCCTTGTTTCGCACTGTCATGCCGAACACAATGGAGGTGTTGGCAAGACATCACAAATAGTTTTGGGAGCCAGTCTTGGGCAGACGTCTTAAACAAGCATATTGCTAACTGTAAATTCAAGACCTTTTGTGAGTCTTTGTTAAAATATTCTTCTAAACTTTGTAAAGAGAGCGTCACTTCCACATGTTCACCTCCTCTGGCCTTTTGGTATTATAAATCTAACACAACGTTCTTTAAATAGGGAGATTAATTATTTACACTTCGAACCAAAATAACTTGAAGACGAAAAAACTCAATGAGTCATTTTTGTGCCTGGAAGATTCCCCACTCCTGTTATAATAGCCTGGTTTCCCTCCTAGAGGTTCTCCTATAACATTATATGTGTTTCATTTGAATTAACACATAGCCTGCAGTTATGACCCTGACAAAATACCAGCCATTTAGCTGGGGTCATACAATCTTATAACAAGTTACAAAGCATTATTACTGCGTGGGGCAGCAGGTAGCCTAATGGTTAGAGCGTTGGACTAGTAACCGAAAGGTTGCAAGATCAAATCCCTGTCTCCTATTAGAACTAGCTAAATGGTCTCCTACTGGAACTAGTTATATGGCCTCCTATTAGAACTAGTTATATGGTCTCCTATTAGAACTAGCTAAATGGTCTCCTATTGGAACTAGTTATATGGTCTCCTATTAGAACTAGTTATATGGTCTCCTATTAGAACTAGCTGAATGGTCTCCTATTAGAACTAGCTACATGGTCTCCTATTAGAACTAGCTGAATGGTCTCCTATTAGAACTAGCTAAATGGTCTCCTATTGGAACTAGTTATATGGCCTCCTATTAGAACTAGTTATATGGTCTCCTATTAGAACTAGTTATATGGTATCCTATTAGAACTAGTTATATGGTCTCCTATTATAACTAGTTATATGGTCTCCTATTGGAACTAGTTATATGGTCTCCTATTAGAACTAGTTATATGGTCTCCTATTAGAACTAGCTATATGGTCTCCTATTAGAACTAGCTGAATGGTCTCCTATTAGAACTAGCTACATGGTCTCCTATTAGAACTAGCTGAATGGTCTCCTATTAGAACTAGCTACATGGTCTCCTATTAGAACTAGCTGAATGGTCTCCTATTAGAACTAGCTGAATGGTCTCCTATTAGAACTAGCTACATGGTCTCCTATTAGAACTAGCTGAATGGTCTCCTATTAGAACTAGCTACATGGTCTCCTATTAGAACTAGTTATATGGTCTCCTATTAGAACTAGTTATATGGTCTCCTATTGGAACTAGTTATATGGTCTCCTATTATAACTAGTTATATGGTCTCCTATTGGAACTAGTTATATGGTCTCCTATTATAACTAGTTATATGGTCTCCTATTGGAACTAGTTATATGGTCTCCTATTGGAACTAGTTATATGGTCTCCTATTATAACTAGTTATATGGTCTCCTATTGGAACTAGTTATATGGTCTCCTATTGGAACTAGCTATATGGTCTCCTATTAGAACTAGCTGAATGGTCTCCTATTAGAACTAGCTACATGGTCTCCTATTAGAACTAGTTATATGGTCTCCTATTAGAACTAGTTATATGGCCTCCTATTAGAACTAGTTATATGGTCTCCTATTATAACTAGTTATATGGTCTCCTATTAGAACTAGTTATATGGTCTCCTATTAGAACTAGTTATATGGTCTCCTATTAGAACTAGCTACATGGTCTCCTATTAGAACTAGCTACATGGTCTCCTATTAGAACTAGTTATATGGTCTCCTATTAGAACTAGCTACATGGTCTCCTATTAGAACTAGCTACATGGTCTCCTATTAGAACTAGTTATATGGTCTCCAATTAGAACTAGCTACATGGTCTCCTATTAGAACTAGCTACATGGTCTCCTATTAGAACTAGTTATATGGTCTCCTATTAGAACTAGCTGAATGGTCTCCTATTAGAACTAGCTACATGGTCTCCTATTAGAACTAGTTATATGGTCTCCTATTGGAACTAGTTATATGGTCTCCTATTAGAACTAGCTACATGGTCTCCTAATAGAACTAGCTGAATAGTCTCCTATTAGAACTAGCTACATGGTCTCCTATTAGAACTAGTTATATGGTCTCCTATTGGAACTAGTTATAAGGTCTCCTATTAGAACTAGCTACATGGTCTCCTAATATAACTAGCTGAATAGTCTCCTATTAGAACTAGCTACATGGTCTCCTATTAGAACTAGTTATATGGTCTCCTATTAGAACTAGTTATATGGTCTCCTATTAGAACTAGTTATATGGTCTCCTATTAGAACTAGTTATATGGTCTCCTATTAGAACTAGTTATATGGTCTCCTATTGGAACTAGTTATATGGTCTCCTATTAGAACTAGCAACATGGTCTCCTATTGGAACTAGTTATTTGGTCTCCTATTATAACTAGTTATATGGTCTCCTATTGGAACTAGTTATATGGTCTCCTATTAGAACTAGTTATATGGTCTCCTGTTGGAACTAGTTATATGGTCTCCTATTAGAACTAGTTATATGGTCTCCTATTGGAACTAGTTATATGGTCTCCTATTAGAACTAGTTATATGGTCTCCTGTTGGAACTAGTTATATGGTCTCCTATTCGAACTAGTTATATGGTCTCCTATTATAACTAGTTATATGGTCTCCTGTTGGAACTAGCTACATGGTCTCCTATTAGAACTAGTTATATGGTCTCCTATTGGAACTAGTTATATGGTCTCCTATTAGAACTAGTTATATGGCCTCCTATTGAAACTAGCTAAAGGGTCTCCTATTGGAACTAGTTATATGGTCTCCTATTATAACTAGTTATATGGTCTCCTATTGGAACTAGTTATATGGTCTCCTATTGGAACTAGTTATATGGTCTCCTATTAGAACTAGTTATATGGTCTCCTATTAGAACTAGCTACATGGTCTCCTATTAGAACTAGCTACATGGTCTCCTATTAGAACTAGTTATATGGTCTCCTATTAGAACTAGTTATATGGTCTCCTATTAGAACTAGCTGAATGGTCTCCTATTAAACTAGTTATATGGTCTCCTATTGGAACTAGTTATATGGTATCCTATTATAACTAGTTATATGGTCTCCTATTGGAACTAGTTATATGGTCTCCTATTGGAACTAGTTATATGGTCTCCTATTATAACTAGTTATATGGTCTCCTATTGGAACTAGTTATATGGTCTCCTATTGGAACTAGCTATATGGTCTCCTATTAGAACTAGCTGAATGGTCTCCTATTAGAACTAGCTACATGGTCTCCTATTAGAACTAGTTATATGGTCTCCTATTAGAACTAGTTATATGGCCTCCTATTAGAACTAGTTATATGGTCTCCTATTATAACTAGTTATATGGTCTCCTATTAGAACTAGTTATATGGTCTCCTATTAGAACTAGTTATATGGTCTCCTATTAGAACTAGCTACATGGTCTCCTATTAGAACTAGCTACATGGTCTCCTATTAGAACTAGTTATATGGTCTCCTATTAGAACTAGCTACATGGTCTCCTATTAGAACTAGCTACATGGTCTCCTATTAGAACTAGTTATATGGTCTCCAATTAGAACTAGCTACATGGTCTCCTATTAGAACTAGCTACATGGTCTCCTATTAGAACTAGTTATATGGTCTCCTATTAGAACTAGCTGAATGGTCTCCTATTAGAACTAGCTACATGGTCTCCTATTAGAACTAGTTATATGGTCTCCTATTGGAACTAGTTATATGGTCTCCTATTAGAACTAGCTACATGGTCTCCTAATAGAACTAGCTGAATAGTCTCCTATTAGAACTAGCTACATGGTCTCCTATTAGAACTAGTTATATGGTCTCCTATTGGAACTAGTTATAAGGTCTCCTATTAGAACTAGCTACATGGTCTCCTAATATAACTAGCTGAATAGTCTCCTATTAGAACTAGCTACATGGTCTCCTATTAGAACTAGTTATATGGTCTCCTATTAGAACTAGTTATATGGTCTCCTATTAGAACTAGTTATATGGTCTCCTATTAGAACTAGTTATATGGTCTCCTATTAGAACTAGTTATATGGTCTCCTATTGGAACTAGTTATATGGTCTCCTATTAGAACTAGCAACATGGTCTCCTATTGGAACTAGTTATTTGGTCTCCTATTATAACTAGTTATATGGTCTCCTATTGGAACTAGTTATATGGTCTCCTATTAGAACTAGTTATATGGTCTCCTGTTGGAACTAGTTATATGGTCTCCTATTAGAACTAGTTATATGGTCTCCTATTGGAACTAGTTATATGGTCTCCTATTAGAACTAGTTATATGGTCTCCTGTTGGAACTAGTTATATGGTCTCCTATTCGAACTAGTTATATGGTCTCCTATTATAACTAGTTATATGGTCTCCTGTTGGAACTAGCTACATGGTCTCCTATTAGAACTAGTTATATGGTCTCCTATTGGAACTAGTTATATGGTCTCCTATTAGAACTAGTTATATGGCCTCCTATTGAAACTAGCTAAAGGGTCTCCTATTGGAACTAGTTATATGGTCTCCTATTATAACTAGTTATATGGTCTCCTATTGGAACTAGTTATATGGTCTCCTATTGGAACTAGTTATATGGTCTCCTATTAGAACTAGTTATATGGTCTCCTATTAGAACTAGCTACATGGTCTCCTATTAGAACTAGCTACATGGTCTCCTATTAGAACTAGTTATATGGTCTCCTATTAGAACTAGTTATATGGTCTCCTATTAGAACTAGCTGAATGGTCTCCTATTAAACTAGTTATATGGTCTCCTATTGGAACTAGTTATATGGTATCCTATTAGAACTAGTTATATGGTCTCCTATTGGAACTAACTGAATGGTCTCCTATTGGAACTAGTTATATTGTCTACTATTAGAACTAGTTATATGGTCTCCTATTGGAACTAACTGAATTGTCTCCTATTAGAACTAGTTATATTGTCTTCTATTAGAACTAGTTATATTGTGTCATATTAGAACTAGCTACATGGTCTCCTATTAGAACTAGTTATATGGTCTCCTATTGGAACTAACTGAATGGTCTCCTATTGGAACTAGTTACATTGTCTCCTATTAGAACTAGTTATATGGTTTCCTATTGGAACTAGTTATATGGTCTCCTATTAGAACTAGTTATATTGTCTCCTATTAGAACTAGTTATATGGTCTCATATTAGAACTAGCTGAATGGTCTCCTATTGGAACTAGTTATATTGTCTCCTATTAGAACTAGTTATATTGTCTCCTATTAGAACTAGTTATATGGTCTCCTATTAGAACTAGTTATATGGTCTCCTATTGGAACTACTTATATGGCCTCCTATTAGAACTAGTTATATGGCCTCCTATTAGAACTAGTTATATGGTCTCCTATTAGAACTAGTTATATGGTCTCCTATTGGAACTAGTTATATGGTCTCCTATTAGAACTAGTTATATGGTCTCCTATTAGAACTAGTTATATGGTCTCCTATTAGAACTAGTTATATGGTCTCCTATTAGAACTAGCTGAATGGTCTCCTATTAGAACTAGTTATATGGTCTCCTATTAGAACTAGTTATATGGTCTCCTATTAGAACTAGCTGAATGGTCTCCTATTGGAACTAACTGAATGGTCTCTTATTGGAACTAGTTATATTGTCTCCTATTAGAACTAGTTATATGGTCTCCTATTGGAACTTCCTGAATGGTCTCCTATTGGAACTAGTTATATTGTCTCCTATTAGAACTAGTTATATGGTCTCCTATTGGAACTAGTTATATTGTCTCCTATTAGAACTAGTTATATTGTCTCCTATTAGAACTAGTTATATGGTCTCCTATTGGAACTAGTTATATGGTCTCCTATTGGAACTAGTTATATGGTCTCCTATTGGAACTAGTTATATGGTCTCCTATTGGAACTAGTTATATGGTCTCCTATTATAACTAGTTATATGGTCTCCTATTGGAACTAGTTATATTGTCTCCTATTGGAACTAGTTATATGGTCTCCTATTGGAACTAACTGAATGGTCTCAATTTGGAACTAGTTATATTGTCTCCTATTAGAACTAGTTATATGGTCTCCTATTGGAACTTCCTGAATGGTCTCCTATTGGAACTAGTTATATTGTCTCCTATTAGAACTAGTTATATTGTCTCCTATTAGAACTAGCTGAATGGTCTCCTATTGGAACTAGTTATAGTGTCTCCTATTAGAACTAGTTGTATGGTCTCCTATTGGGACTAGTTATATGGTCTCCTATTAGAACTAGTTATTTGGTCTCCTATTGGAACTAGTTATATGGTCACCTATTGGAACTAGTTATATGGTCTCCTATTGGAACTAGTTATATTGTCTCCTATTAGAACTAGTTATATGGTCTCCTATTTGAACTAGTTATATGGTCTCCTATTGGAACTAGTTATATTGTCTCCTATTAGAACTAGTTATATGGTCTCCTATTGGGACTAGTTATATGGTCTCCTATTAGAACTAGTTATTTGGTCTCCTATTGGAACTAGTTATATGGTCTCCTATTAGAACTAGTTATATGGTCTCCTATTGGAACTAGTTATCTGGTCTCCTATTGGAACTAGTTATATTGTCTCCTATTATAACTAGTTATATTGTCTCCTATTAGAACTAGTTATATGGTCTCCTATTGGAACTAGTTATATGGTCTCCTATTGGAACTAGTTATATGGTCTCCTATTGGAACTAGTTATATGGTCTCCTATTGGAACTAGTTATATGGTCTCCTACTATAACTAGGGATATGGTCTCCTATTGAAACTAGCTAAATTGTCTCCTATTAGAACTAGTTATATGGTCTCCTATTAGAACTAGCTACATGGTCTCCTATTAGAACTAGCTACATGGTCTCCTATTAGAACTAGCTACATGGTCTCCTATTAGATCTAGTTATATGGTCTCCTATTAGAACTAGTTATATGGTCTCCTATTGGAACTAGTTATATGGTCTGCTATTAGAACTAGCTGAATGGTCTCCTATTAGAACTAGCTACATGGTCTCCTATTAGAACTAGTTATATGGTCTCCTATTAGAACTAGTTATATGGCCTCCTATTAGAACTAGTTATATGGTCTCCTATTATAACTAGTTATATGGTCTCCTATTAGAACTAGTTATATGGTCTCCTATTAGAACTAGTTATATGGTCTCCTATTAGAACTAGCTACATGGTCTCCTATTAGAACTAGCTACATGGTCTCCTATTAGAACTAGTTATATGGTCTCCTATTAGAACTAGCTACATGGTCTCCTATTAGAACTAGCTACATGGTCTCCTATTAGAACTAGTTATATGGTCTCCAATTAGAACTAGCTACATGGTCTCCTATTAGAACTAGCTACATGGTCTCCTATTAGAACTAGTTATATGGTCTCCTATTAGAACTAGCTGAATGGTCTCCTATTAGAACTAGCTACATGGTCTCCTATTAGAACTAGTTATATGGTCTCCTATTGGAACTAGTTATATGGTCTCCTATTAGAACTAGCTACATGGTCTCCTAATAGAACTAGCTGAATAGTCTCCTATTAGAACTAGCTACATGGTCTCCTATTAGAACTAGTTATATGGTCTCCTATTGGAACTAGTTATAAGGTCTCCTATTAGAACTAGCTACATGGTCTCCTAATATAACTAGCTGAATAGTCTCCTATTAGAACTAGCTACATGGTCTCCTATTAGAACTAGTTATATGGTCTCCTATTAGAACTAGTTATATGGTCTCCTATTAGAACTAGTTATATGGTCTCCTATTAGAACTAGTTATATGGTCTCCTATTAGAACTAGTTATATGGTCTCCTATTGGAACTAGTTATATGGTCTCCTATTAGAACTAGCAACATGGTCTCCTATTGGAACTAGTTATTTGGTCTCCTATTATAACTAGTTATATGGTCTCCTATTGGAACTAGTTATATGGTCTCCTATTAGAACTAGTTATATGGTCTCCTGTTGGAACTAGTTATATGGTCTCCTATTAGAACTAGTTATATGGTCTCCTATTGGAACTAGTTATATGGTCTCCTATTAGAACTAGTTATATGGTCTCCTGTTGGAACTAGTTATATGGTCTCCTATTCGAACTAGTTATATGGTCTCCTATTATAACTAGTTATATGGTCTCCTGTTGGAACTAGCTACATGGTCTCCTATTAGAACTAGTTATATGGTCTCCTATTGGAACTAGTTATATGGTCTCCTATTAGAACTAGTTATATGGCCTCCTATTGAAACTAGCTAAAGGGTCTCCTGTTGGAACTAGTTATATGGTCTCCTATTATAACTAGTTATATGGTCTCCTATTGGAACTAGTTATATGGTCTCCTATTGGAACTAGTTATATGGTCTCCTATTAGAACTAGTTATATGGTCTCCTATTAGAACTAGCTACATGGTCTCCTATTAGAACTAGCTACATGGTCTCCTATTAGAACTAGTTATATGGTCTCCTATTAGAACTAGTTATATGGTCTCCTATTAGAACTAGCTGAATGGTCTCCTATTAAACTAGTTATATGGTCTCCTATTGGAACTAGTTATATGGTATCCTATTAGAACTAGTTATATGGTCTCCTATTGGAACTAACTGAATTGTCTCCTATTAGAACTAGTTATATTGTCTTCTATTATAACTAGTTATATTGTGTCATATTAGAACTAGCTACATGGTCTCCTATTAGAACTAGTTATATGGTCTCCTATTGGAACTAACTGAATGGTCTCCTATTGGAACTAGTTACATTGTCTCCTATTAGAACTAGTTATATGGTTTCCTATTGGAACTAGTTATATGGTCTCCTATTAGAACTAGTTATATTGTCTCCTATTAGAACTAGTTATATGGTCTCCTATTAGAACTAGCTGAATGGTCTCCTATTGGAACTAGTTATATTGTCTCCTATTAGAACTAGTTATATTGTCTCCTATTAGAACTAGTTATATGGTCTCCTATTAGAACTAGTTATATGGTCTCCTATTGGAACTACTTATATGGCCTCCTATTAGAACTAGTTATATGGCCTCCTATTAGAACTAGTTATATGGTCTCCTATTAGAACTAGTTATATGGTCTCCTATTGGAACTAGTTATATGGTCTCCAATTAGAACTAGCTACATGGTCTCCTATTAGAACTAGCTACATGGTCTCCTATTAGAACTAGTTATATGGTCTCCTATTAGAACTAGCTGAATGGTCTCCTATTAGAACTAGCTACATGGTCTCCTATTAGAACTAGTTATATGGTCTCCTATTGGAACTAGTTATATGGTCTCCTATTAGAACTAGCTACATGGTCTCCTAATAGAACTAGCTGAATAGTCTCCTATTAGAACTAGCTACATGGTCTCCTATTAGAACTAGTTATATGGTCTCCTATTGGAACTAGTTATAAGGTCTCCTATTAGAACTAGCTACATGGTCTCCTAATATAACTAGCTGAATAGTCTCCTATTAGAACTAGCTACATGGTCTCCTATTAGAACTAGTTATATGGTCTCCTATTAGAACTAGTTATATGGTCTCCTATTAGAACTAGTTATATGGTCTCCTATTAGAACTAGTTATATGGTCTCCTATTAGAACTAGTTATATGGTCTCCTATTGGAACTAGTTATATGGTCTCCTATTAGAACTAGCAACATGGTCTCCTATTGGAACTAGTTATTTGGTCTCCTATTATAACTAGTTATATGGTCTCCTATTGGAACTAGTTATATGGTCTCCTATTAGAACTAGTTATATGGTCTCCTGTTGGAACTAGTTATATGGTCTCCTATTAGAACTAGTTATATGGTCTCCTATTGGAACTAGTTATATGGTCTCCTATTAGAACTAGTTATATGGTCTCCTGTTGGAACTAGTTATATGGTCTCCTATTCGAACTAGTTATATGGTCTCCTATTATAACTAGTTATATGGTCTCCTGTTGGAACTAGCTACATGGTCTCCTATTAGAACTAGTTATATGGTCTCCTATTGGAACTAGTTATATGGTCTCCTATTAGAACTAGTTATATGGCCTCCTATTGAAACTAGCTAAAGGGTCTCCTATTGGAACTAGTTATATGGTCTCCTATTATAACTAGTTATATGGTCTCCTATTGGAACTAGTTATATGGTCTCCTATTGGAACTAGTTATATGGTCTCCTATTAGAACTAGTTATATGGTCTCCTATTAGAACTAGCTACATGGTCTCCTATTAGAACTAGCTACATGGTCTCCTATTAGAACTAGTTATATGGTCTCCTATTAGAACTAGTTATATGGTCTCCTATTAGAACTAGCTGAATGGTCTCCTATTAAACTAGTTATATGGTCTCCTATTGGAACTAGTTATATGGTATCCTATTAGAACTAGTTATATGGTCTCCTATTGGAACTAACTGAATGGTCTCCTATTGGAACTAGTTATATTGTCTCCTATTAGAACTAGTTATATGGTCTCCTATTGGAACTAACTGAATTGTCTCCTATTAGAACTAGTTATATTGTCTTCTATTATAACTAGTTATATTGTGTCATATTAGAACTAGCTACATGGTCTCCTATTAGAACTAGTTATATGGTCTCCTATTGGAACTAACTGAATGGTCTCCTATTGGAACTAGTTACATTGTCTCCTATTAGAACTAGTTATATGGTTTCCTATTGGAACTAGTTATATGGTCTCCTATTAGAACTAGTTATATTGTCTCCTATTAGAACTAGTTATATGGTCTCCTATTAGAACTAGCTGAATGGTCTCCTATTGGAACTAGTTATATTGTCTCCTATTAGAACTAGTTATATTGTCTCCTATTAGAACTAGTTATATGGTCTCCTATTAGAACTAGTTATATGGTCTCCTATTGGAACTACTTATATGGCCTCCTATTAGAACTAGTTATATGGCCTCCTATTAGAACTAGTTATATGGTCTCCTATTAGAACTAGTTATATGGTCTCCTATTGGAACTAGTTATATGGTCTCCTATTAGAACTAGTTATATGGTCTCCTATTAGAACTAGTTATATGGTCTCCTATTAGAACTAGTTATATGGTCTCCTATTAGAACTAGCTGAATGGTCTCCTATTAGAACTAGTTATATGGTCTCCTATTAGAACTAGTTATATGGTCTCCTATTAGAACTAGCTGAATGGTCTCCTATTGGAAATAACTGAATGGTCTCTTATTGGAACTAGTTATATTGTCTCCTATTAGAACTAGTTAAATGGTCTCCTATTGGAACTTCCTGAATGGTCTCCTATTGGAACTAGTTATATTGTCTCCTATTAGAACTAGTTATATGGTCTCCTATTGGAACTTCCTGAATGGTCTCCTATTGGAACTAGTTATATTGTCTCCTATTAGAACTAGTTATATTGTCTCCTATTAGAACTAGCTGAATGGTCTCCTATTGGAACTAGTTATAGTGTCTCCTATTAGAACTAGTTGTATGGTCTCCTATTGGGACTAGTTATATGGTCTCCTATTAGAACTAGTTATTTGGTCTCCTATTGGAACTAGTTATATGGTCACCTATTGGAACTAGTTATATGGTCTCCTATTGGAACTAGTTATATTGTCTCCTATTAGAACTAGTTATATGGTCTCCTATTTGAACTAGTTATATGGTCTCCTATTGGAACTAGTTATATTGTCTCCTATTAGAACTAGTTATATGGTCTCCTATTGGGACTAGTTATATGGTCTCCTATTAGAACTAGTTATTTGGTCTCCTATTGGAACTAGTTATATGGTCTCCTATTAGAACTAGTTATATGGTCTCCTATTGGAACTAGTTATCTGGTCTCCTATTGGAACTAGTTATATTGTCTCCTATTATAACTAGTTATATTGTCTCCTATTAGAACTAGTTATATGGTCTCCTATTGGAACTAGTTATATGGTCTCCTATTGGAACTAGTTATATGGTCTCCTATTGGAACTAGTTATATGGTCTCCTATTGGAACTAGTTATATGGTCTCCTACTATAACTAGGGATATGGTCTCCTATTGAAACTAGCTAAATTGTCTCCTATTAGAACTAGTTATATGGTCTCCTATTAGAACTAGCTACATGGTCTCCTATTAGAACTAGCTACATGGTCTCCTATTAGAACTAGCTACATGGTCTCCTATTAGATCTAGTTATATGGTCTCCTATTAGAACTAGTTATATGGTCTCCTATTGGAACTAGTTATATGGTCTGCTATTAGAACTAGCTGAATGGTCTCCTATTAGAACTAGCTACATGGTCTCCTATTAGAACTAGTTATATGGTCTCCTATTAGAACTAGTTATATGGCCTCCTATTAGAACTAGTTATATGGTCTCCTATTATAACTAGTTATATGGTCTCCTATTAGAACTAGTTATATGGTCTCCTATTAGAACTAGTTATATGGTCTCCTATTAGAACTAGCTACATGGTCTCCTATTAGAACTAGCTACATGGTCTCCTATTAGAACTAGTTATATGGTCTCCTATTAGAACTAGCTACATGGTCTCCTATTAGAACTAGCTACATGGTCTCCTATTAGAACTAGTTATATGGTCTCCAATTAGAACTAGCTACATGGTCTCCTATTAGAACTAGCTACATGGTCTCCTATTAGAACTAGTTATATGGTCTCCTATTAGAACTAGCTGAATGGTCTCCTATTAGAACTAGCTACATGGTCTCCTATTAGAACTAGTTATATGGTCTCCTATTGGAACTAGTTATATGGTCTCCTATTAGAACTAGCTACATGGTCTCCTAATAGAACTAGCTGAATAGTCTCCTATTAGAACTAGCTACATGGTCTCCTATTAGAACTAGTTATATGGTCTCCTATTGGAACTAGTTATAAGGTCTCCTATTAGAACTAGCTACATGGTCTCCTAATATAACTAGCTGAATAGTCTCCTATTAGAACTAGCTACATGGTCTCCTATTAGAACTAGTTATATGGTCTCCTATTAGAACTAGTTATATGGTCTCCTATTAGAACTAGTTATATGGTCTCCTATTAGAACTAGTTATATGGTCTCCTATTAGAACTAGTTATATGGTCTCCTATTGGAACTAGTTATATGGTCTCCTATTAGAACTAGCAACATGGTCTCCTATTGGAACTAGTTATTTGGTCTCCTATTATAACTAGTTATATGGTCTCCTATTGGAACTAGTTATATGGTCTCCTATTAGAACTAGTTATATGGTCTCCTGTTGGAACTAGTTATATGGTCTCCTATTAGAACTAGTTATATGGTCTCCTATTGGAACTAGTTATATGGTCTCCTATTAGAACTAGTTATATGGTCTCCTGTTGGAACTAGTTATATGGTCTCCTATTCGAACTAGTTATATGGTCTCCTATTATAACTAGTTATATGGTCTCCTGTTGGAACTAGCTACATGGTCTCCTATTAGAACTAGTTATATGGTCTCCTATTGGAACTAGTTATATGGTCTCCTATTAGAACTAGTTATATGGCCTCCTATTGAAACTAGCTAAAGGGTCTCCTGTTGGAACTAGTTATATGGTCTCCTATTATAACTAGTTATATGGTCTCCTATTGGAACTAGTTATATGGTCTCCTATTGGAACTAGTTATATGGTCTCCTATTAGAACTAGTTATATGGTCTCCTATTAGAACTAGCTACATGGTCTCCTATTAGAACTAGCTACATGGTCTCCTATTAGAACTAGTTATATGGTCTCCTATTAGAACTAGTTATATGGTCTCCTATTAGAACTAGCTGAATGGTCTCCTATTAAACTAGTTATATGGTCTCCTATTGGAACTAGTTATATGGTATCCTATTAGAACTAGTTATATGGTCTCCTATTGGAACTAACTGAATTGTCTCCTATTAGAACTAGTTATATTGTCTTCTATTATAACTAGTTATATTGTGTCATATTAGAACTAGCTACATGGTCTCCTATTAGAACTAGTTATATGGTCTCCTATTGGAACTAACTGAATGGTCTCCTATTGGAACTAGTTACATTGTCTCCTATTAGAACTAGTTATATGGTTTCCTATTGGAACTAGTTATATGGTCTCCTATTAGAACTAGTTATATTGTCTCCTATTAGAACTAGTTATATGGTCTCCTATTAGAACTAGCTGAATGGTCTCCTATTGGAACTAGTTATATTGTCTCCTATTAGAACTAGTTATATTGTCTCCTATTAGAACTAGTTATATGGTCTCCTATTAGAACTAGTTATATGGTCTCCTATTGGAACTACTTATATGGCCTCCTATTAGAACTAGTTATATGGCCTCCTATTAGAACTAGTTATATGGTCTCCTATTAGAACTAGTTATATGGTCTCCTATTGGAACTAGTTATATGGTCTCCAATTAGAACTAGCTACATGGTCTCCTATTAGAACTAGCTACATGGTCTCCTATTAGAACTAGTTATATGGTCTCCTATTAGAACTAGCTGAATGGTCTCCTATTAGAACTAGCTACATGGTCTCCTATTAGAACTAGTTATATGGTCTCCTATTGGAACTAGTTATATGGTCTCCTATTAGAACTAGCTACATGGTCTCCTAATAGAACTAGCTGAATAGTCTCCTATTAGAACTAGCTACATGGTCTCCTATTAGAACTAGTTATATGGTCTCCTATTGGAACTAGTTATAAGGTCTCCTATTAGAACTAGCTACATGGTCTCCTAATATAACTAGCTGAATAGTCTCCTATTAGAACTAGCTACATGGTCTCCTATTAGAACTAGTTATATGGTCTCCTATTAGAACTAGTTATATGGTCTCCTATTAGAACTAGTTATATGGTCTCCTATTAGAACTAGTTATATGGTCTCCTATTAGAACTAGTTATATGGTCTCCTATTGGAACTAGTTATATGGTCTCCTATTAGAACTAGCAACATGGTCTCCTATTGGAACTAGTTATTTGGTCTCCTATTATAACTAGTTATATGGTCTCCTATTGGAACTAGTTATATGGTCTCCTATTAGAACTAGTTATATGGTCTCCTGTTGGAACTAGTTATATGGTCTCCTATTAGAACTAGTTATATGGTCTCCTATTGGAACTAGTTATATGGTCTCCTATTAGAACTAGTTATATGGTCTCCTGTTGGAACTAGTTATATGGTCTCCTATTCGAACTAGTTATATGGTCTCCTATTATAACTAGTTATATGGTCTCCTGTTGGAACTAGCTACATGGTCTCCTATTAGAACTAGTTATATGGTCTCCTATTGGAACTAGTTATATGGTCTCCTATTAGAACTAGTTATATGGCCTCCTATTGAAACTAGCTAAAGGGTCTCCTATTGGAACTAGTTATATGGTCTCCTATTATAACTAGTTATATGGTCTCCTATTGGAACTAGTTATATGGTCTCCTATTGGAACTAGTTATATGGTCTCCTATTAGAACTAGTTATATGGTCTCCTATTAGAACTAGCTACATGGTCTCCTATTAGAACTAGCTACATGGTCTCCTATTAGAACTAGTTATATGGTCTCCTATTAGAACTAGTTATATGGTCTCCTATTAGAACTAGCTGAATGGTCTCCTATTAAACTAGTTATATGGTCTCCTATTGGAACTAGTTATATGGTATCCTATTAGAACTAGTTATATGGTCTCCTATTGGAACTAACTGAATGGTCTCCTATTGGAACTAGTTATATTGTCTCCTATTAGAACTAGTTATATGGTCTCCTATTGGAACTAACTGAATTGTCTCCTATTAGAACTAGTTATATTGTCTTCTATTATAACTAGTTATATTGTGTCATATTAGAACTAGCTACATGGTCTCCTATTAGAACTAGTTATATGGTCTCCTATTGGAACTAACTGAATGGTCTCCTATTGGAACTAGTTACATTGTCTCCTATTAGAACTAGTTATATGGTTTCCTATTGGAACTAGTTATATGGTCTCCTATTAGAACTAGTTATATTGTCTCCTATTAGAACTAGTTATATGGTCTCCTATTAGAACTAGCTGAATGGTCTCCTATTGGAACTAGTTATATTGTCTCCTATTAGAACTAGTTATATTGTCTCCTATTAGAACTAGTTATATGGTCTCCTATTAGAACTAGTTATATGGTCTCCTATTGGAACTACTTATATGGCCTCCTATTAGAACTAGTTATATGGCCTCCTATTAGAACTAGTTATATGGTCTCCTATTAGAACTAGTTATATGGTCTCCTATTGGAACTAGTTATATGGTCTCCTATTAGAACTAGTTATATGGTCTCCTATTAGAACTAGTTATATGGTCTCCTATTAGAACTAGTTATATGGTCTCCTATTAGAACTAGCTGAATGGTCTCCTATTAGAACTAGTTATATGGTCTCCTATTAGAACTAGTTATATGGTCTCCTATTAGAACTAGCTGAATGGTCTCCTATTGGAAATAACTGAATGGTCTCTTATTGGAACTAGTTATATTGTCTCCTATTAGAACTAGTTAAATGGTCTCCTATTGGAACTTCCTGAATGGTCTCCTATTGGAACTAGTTATATTGTCTCCTATTAGAACTAGTTATATGGTCTCCTATTGGAACTAGTTATATTGTCTCCTATTAGAACTAGTTATATTGTCTCCTATTAGAACTAGTTATATGGTCTCCTATTGGAACTTGTTATATGGTCTCCTATTGGAACTAGTTATATGGTCTCCTATTGGAACTAGTTATATGGTCTCCTATTGGAACTAGTTATATGGTCTCCTATTATAACTAGTTATATGGTCTCCTATTGGAACTAGTTATATTGTCTCCTATTGGAACTAGTTATATGGTCTCCTATTGGAACTAACTGAATGGTCTCAATTTGGAACTAGTTATATTGTCTCCTATTAGAACTAGTTATATGGTCTCCTATTGGAACTTCCTGAATGGTCTCCTATTGGAACTAGTTATATTGTCTCCTATTAGAACTAGTTATATTGTCTCCTATTAGAACTAGCTGAATGGTCTCCTATTGGAACTAGTTATAGTGTCTCCTATTAGAACTAGTTATATGGTCTCCTATTGGGACTAGTTATATGGTCTCCTATTAGAACTAGTTATTTGGTCTCCTATTGGAACTAGTTATATGGTCACCTATTGGAACTAGTTATATGGTCTCCTATTGGAACTAGTTATATTGTCTCCTATTAGAACTAGTTATATGGTCTCCTATTTGAACTAGTTATATGGTCTCCTATTGGAACTAGTTATATTGTCTCCTATTAGAACTAGTTATATGGTCTCCTATTGGGACTAGTTATATGGTCTCCTATTAGAACTAGTTATTTGGTCTCCTATTGGAACTAGTTATATGGTCTCCTATTATAACTAGTTATATGGTCTCCTATTGGAACTAGTTATATGGTCTCCTATTGGAACTAGTTATATTGTCTCCTATTATAACTAGTTATATTGTCTCCTATTAGAACTAGTTATATGGTCTCCTATTGGAACTAGTTATATGGTCTCCTATTGGAACTAGTTATATGGTCTCCTATTGGAACTAGTTATATGGTCTCCTATTGGAACTAGTTATATGGTCTCCTACTATAACTAGTGATATGGTCTCCTATTGAAACTAGCTAAATTGTCTCCTATTAGAACTAGTTATATGGTCTCCTATTAGAACTAGCTACATGGTCTCCTATTAGAACTAGCTACATGGTCTCCTATTAGAACTAGCTACATGGTCTCCTATTAGATCTAGTTATATGGTCTCCTATTAGAACTAGTTATATGGTCTCCTATTGGAACTAGTTATATGGTCTGCTTTTAGAACTAGCTACATGGTCTCCTATTAGAACTAGCTACATGGTCTCCTATTAGAACTAGTTATATTTTGTCATATTAGAACTAGTTATATGGCCTCCTATTAGAACTAGTTATATTGTCTCCTATTATAACTAGTTATATGGTCTCCTATTGGAACTAGTTATATTGTCTCCCATTCGAACTAGTTATATTGTCTCCTATTAGAACTAGTTATATGGCCTCCTATTGAAACTAGATAAAGGGTCTCCTATTGGAACTAGCTAAATTGTCTCCTATTATAACTAGTTATATGGTCTCCTATTGGAACTAGTTATATGGTCTCATATTGGAACTAGTTATATGGTTTCCTATTGGAACTAGTTATATTGTCTCCTATTAGAACTAGTTATATGGTCTCCTATTAGAACTAGCTGAATGGTCTCCTATTAGAACTAGTTATATGGTCTCCTATTAGAACTAGTTATATGGTCTCCTATTAGAACTAGTTATATGGACTCCTATTAGAACTAGTTATATGGTCTCCTATTAGAACTAGCTACATGGTCTCCTATTAGAACTAGCTACATGGTCTCCTATTAGAACTAGTTATATGGTCTCCTATTAGAACTAGTTATATGGTCTCCTATTAGAACTAGCTGAATGGTCTCCTATTAGAACTAGTTATATGGTCTCCTATTGGAACTAGTTATATGGTATCCTATTAGAACTAGTTATATTGTGTCATATTAGAACTAGTTATATGGCCTCCTATTAGAACTAGTTATATGGTTTCCTATTATAACTAGTTATATGGTCTCCTATTGGAACTAGTTATACGGTCTCCTATTAGAACTAGTTATATGGTCTCCTATCGGAACTAACTGAATGGTCTCCTATTGGAACTAGTTATATTGTCTCATATTAGAACTAGTTATATGGTCTCCTATTGGAACTAACTGAATGGTCTCCTATTGGAGCTAGTTATATTGTCTCCTATTAGAACTAGTTATATGGTCTCCTATTGGAACTAACTGAATGGTCTCCTATTGGAACTAGTTATATTGTCTCCTATTAGAACTAGTTATATTGTCTCATATTAGAACTAGCTGCATGGTCTCCTATTAGAACTAGTTATATGGTCTCCTATTAGAACTAGTTATATGGTCTCCTATTGGAACTAGTTATATTGTCTCCTATTAGAACTAGTTATATGGTCTCCTATTATAACTAGTTATATGGTCTCCTATTGGAACTAGTTATATTGTCTCCTATTGGAACTAGTTATATTGTCTCCTATTAGAACTAGCTGAATGGTCTCCTATTGAAACTAGCTAAAGGGTCTCCTATTGGAACTAGCTAAATTGTCTCCTATTATAACTAGTTATATGGTCTCCTATTAGAACTAGTTATATGGCCTCCTATTTAACCTATCTAAAGGGTCTCCTATTGGAACTAGCTAAATTGTCTGCTATTATAACTAGTTATATGGTCTCCTATTGGAACTAGTTACATGGTCTCCAATTAGAACTAGTTATATGGTCTCCTATTAGAACTAGTTATATGGTCTCCTATTATAACCAGTTATATGGTCTCCTATTAAAACTAGCTACATGGTCTCCTATTAGAACTAGCTGAATGGTCTCCTATTAGAACTAGTTATATGGTCTCCTATTATAACCAGTTATATGGTCTTCTATTAAAACTAGCTACATGGTCTCCTATTAGAACTAGCTGAATGGTCTCCTATTAGAACTAGCTACATGGTTTCCTATTAGAACTAGTTATATGGTCTCCTATTATAACTAGTTATATGGTCTCCTATTGGAACTAGTTATATGGTCTCCTATTAGAACTAGTTATATGGTCTCCTACTGGAACTAACTGAATGGTCTCCTATTGGAACTAGTTATATTGTCTCCTATTATAACTAGCTACATGGTCTCCTATTGGAACTAGTTATATGGTCTCCTATTATAACTAGTTAAATGGTCTCCTATTGGAACTAGTTATATGGTCTCCTATTGGAACTAGTTATATGGTCTCCTATTATAACTAGTTAAAGGGTCTCCTATTTGAACTAGTTATATGGTCTCCTATTAGAACTAGTTATATGGTCTCCTATTAGAACTAGTTATATGGTCTCCTATTAGAACTAGCTGAATGGTCTCCTATTAGAACTAGTTATATGGTCTCCTATTAGAACTAGTTATATGGTCTCCTATTGGAACTAGTTATATGGTCTCCTATTAGAACTAGTTATATGGTCTCCTATTGGAACTAGTTATATGGTCTCCTATTAGAACTAGTTATATGGTCTCCTATTGAAACTAGCTAAAGGGTCTCCTATTTGAACTAGCTAAATTGTCTCCTATTATAACTTGTTATATGGTCTCCTATTAGAACTAGTTATATGGCCTACTATTGAAACTAGTTATATGGTCTCCTACTATAACTAGTTATATGGTCTCCTATTATAACTAGTTATATGGTCTCCTATTGGAACTAGTTATATTGTCTCCTATTGAAACTAGCTAAAGGGTCTCCTATTTGAACTAGCTAAATTGTCTCCTATTATAACTTGTTATATGGTCTCCTATTAGAACTAGTTATATGGTCTCCTATTGAAACTAGCTAAAGGGTCTCCTATTTGAACTAGCTAAATTGTCTCCTATTATAACTTGTTATATGGTCTCCTATTGGAACTAGTTATATGGTCTCCTACTATAACTAGTTATATGGTCTCCTATTAGAACTAGTTATATGGTCTCCTACTATAACTAGTTATATGGTCTCCTATTAGAACTAGTTATATGGTCTCCTATTAGAACTAGCTAAAGGGTCTCCTATTTGAACTAGCTAAATTGTCTCCTATTATAACTAGTTATATGGTCTCCTATTAGAACTAGTTATATGGTCTCCTATTAGAACTAGTTATATGGTCTCCTATTGAAACTAGCTAAAGGGTCTCCTATTTGAACTAGTTATATTGTCTCCTATTAGAACTAGTTATATGGTCTCCTATTAGAACTAGTTATATGGTCTCCTATTAGAACTAGTTATATGGTCTCCTATTGAAACTAGCTAAAGGGTTTCCTATTAGAACTAGCTACATGGTCTCCTATTAGAACTAGTTATATGGTCTCCTATTGAAACTAGCTAAAGGGTCTCCTATTAGAACTAGTTATATGGTCTCCTATTGAAACTAGCTAAAGGGTCTCCTATTAGAACTAGTTATATGGTCTCCTATTATAACTAGTTATATGGTCTCCTATTAGAACTAGTTATATGGCCTCCTATTGAAACTAGTTATATGGTCTCCTACTATAACTAGTTATATGGTCTCCTATTGAAACTAGTTATATGGTCTCCTACTATAACTAGTTATATGGTCTCCTATTATAACTAGTTATATGGTCTCCTATTAGAACTAGTTATATTGTCTCCTATTAGAACTAGTTATATGGTCTCCTATTAGAACTAGCTACATGGTCTCCTATTAGAACTTGCTACATGGTCTCCTATTAGAACTAGTTATATGGTCTCCTATTAGAACTAGTTATATGGTCTCCTATTGGAACTAGCTAAATTGTCTGCTATTATAACTAGTTATATGGTCTCCTATTGGAACTAGTTACATGGTCTCCAATTAGAACTAGTTATATGGTCTCCTATTAGAACTAGTTATATGGTCTCCTATTATAACCAGTTATATGGTCTCCTATTAAAACTAGCTACATGGTCTCCTATTAGAACTAGCTGAATGGTCTCCTATTAGAACTAGTTATATGGTCTCCTATTATAACCAGTTATATGGTCTCCTATTAAAACTAGCTACATGGTCTCCTATTAGAACTAGCTGAATGGTCTCCTATTAGAACTAGCTACATGGTCTCCTATTAGAACTAGTTATATGGTCTCCTATTATAACTAGTTATATGGTCTCCTATTGGAACTAGTTATATGGTCTCCTATTAGAACTAGTTATATGGTCTCCTACTGGAACTAACTGAATGGTCTCCTATTGGAACTAGTTATATTGTCTCCTATTATAACTAGCTACATGGTCTCCTATTGGAACTAGTTATATGGTCTCCTATTATAACTAGTTAAATGGTCTCCTATTGGAACTAGTTATATGGTCTCCTATTGGAACTAGTTATATGGTCTCCTATTATAACTAGTTAAAGGGTCTCCTATTTGAACTAGTTATATGGTCTCCTATTAGAACTAGTTATATGGTCTCCTATTAGAACTAGTTATATGGTCTCCTATTAGAACTAGCTGAATGGTCTCCTATTAGAACTAGTTATATGGTCTCCTATTAGAACTAGTTATATGGTCTCCTATTGGAACTAGTTATATGGTCTCCTATTAGAACTAGTTATATGGTCTCCTATTGGAACTAGTTATATGGTCTCCTATTAGAACTAGTTATATGGTCTCCTATTGAAACTAGCTAAAGGGTCTCCTATTTGAACTAGCTAAATTGTCTCCTATTATAACTTGTTATATGGTCTCCTATTAGAACTAGTTATATGGCCTACTATTGAAACTAGTTATATGGTCTCCTACTATAACTAGTTATATGGTCTCCTATTATAACTAGTTATATGGTCTCCTATTGGAACTAGTTATATTGTCTCCTATTGAAACTAGCTAAAGGGTCTCCTATTTGAACTAGCTAAATTGTCTCCTATTATAACTTGTTATATGGTCTCCTATTAGAACTAGTTATATGGTCTCCTATTGAAACTAGCTAAAGGGTCTCCTATTTGAACTAGCTAAATTGTCTCCTATTATAACTTGTTATATGGTCTCCTATTGGAACTAGTTATATGGTCTCCTACTATAACTAGTTATATGGTCTCCTATTAGAACTAGTTATATGGTCTCCTACTATAACTAGTTATATGGTCTCCTATTAGAACTAGTTATATGGTCTCCTATTAGAACTAGCTAAAGGGTCTCCTATTTGAACTAGCTAAATTGTCTCCTATTATAACTAGTTATATGGTCTCCTATTAGAACTAGTTATATGGTCTCCTATTAGAACTAGTTATATGGTCTCCTATTGAAACTAGCTAAAGGGTCTCCTATTTGAACTAGTTATATTGTCTCCTATTAGAACTAGTTATATGGTCTCCTATTAGAACTAGTTATATGGTCTCCTATTAGAACTAGTTATATGGTCTCCTATTGAAACTAGCTAAAGGGTCTCCTATTAGAACTAGCTACATGGTCTCCTATTAGAACTAGTTATATGGTCTCCTATTGAAACTAGCTAAAGGGTCTCCTATTAGAACTAGTTATATGGTCTCCTATTGAAACTAGCTAAAGGGTCTCCTATTAGAACTAGTTATGTGGTCTCCTATTATAACTAGTTATATGGTCTCCTATTAGAACTAGTTATATGGCCTCCTATTGAAACTACTTATATGGTCTCCTACTATAACTAGTTATATGGTCTCCTATTGAAACTAGTTATATGGTCTCCTACTATAACTAGTTATATGGTCTCCTATTATAACTAGTTATATGGTCTCCTATTAGAACTAGTTATATTGTCTCCTATTAGAACTAGTTATATGGTCTCCTATTAGAACTAGCTACATGGTCTCCTATTAGAACTTGCTACATGGTCTCCTATTAGAACTAGTTATATGGTCTCCTATTAGAACTAGTTATATGGTCTCATATTAGAACTAGCTGAATGGTCTCCTATTAGAACTAGTTATATGGTCTCCTATTGGAACTAGTTATATGGTATCCTATTAGAACTAGTTATATTGTGTCATATTAGAACTAGTTATATGGCCTCCTTTTAGAACTAGTTATATGGTCTCCTATTATAACTAGTTATATGGTCTCCTATTGGAACTAGTTATATGGTCTCCTATTAGAACTAGTTATATGGTCTCCTATTGGAACTAACTGAATGGTCTCCTATTGGAACTAGTTATATTGTCTCCTATTAGAACTAGTTATATGGTCTCCTATTATAACTAGTTATATGGTCTCCTATTGGAACTAACTGAATGGTCTCCTATTGGAACTAGTTATATTGTCTCCTATTAGAACTAGTTATATGGTCTCCTATTATAACTAGCTACATGGTCTCCTATTGGAACTAACTGAATTGTCTCCTATTAGAACTAGTTATATTGTCTCCTATTAGAACTAGTTATATTGTCTCCTATTAGAACTAGTTATATTGTGTCATATTAGAACTAGCTACATGGTCTCCTATTAGAACTAGTTCTATGGTCTCCTATTAGAACTAGTTATATGGTCTCCTATTGGAACTAGCTAAATTGTCTCCTATTATAACTAGTTATATGGTCTCCTATTGGAACTAGTTATATGGTCTCATATTAGAACTAGTTATATGGTCTCATATTAGAACTAGTTATATGGTCTCATATTAGAACTAGTTATATGGTCTCCTATTAGAACTAGCTACATGGTCTCCTATTAGAACTAGCTACATGGTCTCCTATTAGAACTAGTTATATGGTCTCCTATTAGAACTAGTTATATGGTCTCCAATTAGAACTAGTTATATGGTCTCCTATTAGAACTAGTTATATGGTCTCCTATTAGAACTAGTTATATGGTCTCCTATTAGAACTAGTTATATGGTCTCCAATTAGAACTAGTTATATGGTCTCCTATTAGAACTAGTTATATGGTCTCATATTATAACTAGTTATATGGTCTCCTATTAGAACTAGCTACATGGTCTCCTATTAGAACTAGTTATATGGTCTCCTATTAGAACTAGTTATATGGTCTCCAATTAGAACTAGTTATATGGTCTCCTATTAGAACTAGTTATATGGCCTCCTATTGGAACTAGTTATATGGTGTCCAATTAGAACTAGTTATATGGTCTCCTATTATAACTAGTTATATGGTCTCCTATTGGAACTAACTGAATGGTCTCCTATTGGAACTAGTTATATTGTCTCCTATTAGAACTAGTTCTATGGTCTCCTATTAGAACTAGTTATATGGTCTCCTATTGGAACTAGCTAAATTGTCTCCTATTATAACTAGTTATATGGTCTCCTATTGGAACTAGTTATATGGTCTCATATTAGAACTAGTTATATGGTCTCCTATTAGAACTAGCTACATGGTCTCCTATTAGAACTAGCTACATGGTCTCCTATTAGAACTAGTTATATGGTCTCCTATTAGAACTAGTTATATGGTCTCCAATTAGAACTAGTTATATGGTCTCCTATTAGAACTAGTTATATGGTCTCCTATTAGAACTAGTTATATGGTCTCCTATTAGAACTAGTTATATGGTCTCCAATTAGAACTAGTTATATGGTCTCCTATTAGAACTAGTTATATGGTCTCATATTAGAACTAGTTATATGGTCTCCTATTAGAACTAGTTATATGGTCTCATATTAGAACTAGCTGAATGGTCTCCTATTAGAACTAGTTATATGGTCTCCTATTGGAACTAGTTATATGGTATCCTATTAGAACTAGTTATATTGTGTCATATTAGAACTAGTTATATGGCCTCCTTTTAGAACTAGTTAAATCTAAAGGTAGGCTATATGGTCTCCTGTTAAATCTAAAGGTAGGCTATATGGTCTCCTATTAAATCTAAAGGTAGGCTATATGGTCTCCTATTAAATCTAAAGGTAGGCTATATGGTCTCCTATTAAATCTAAAGGTAGGCTATATGGTCTCCTGTTAAATCTAAAGGTAGGCTCTATGGTCTCCTATTAAATCTAAAGGTAGGCTATATGGTCTCCTGTTAAATCTAAAGGTAGGCTCTATGGTCTCCTATTAAATCTAAAGGTAGGCTATATGGTCTCCTGTTAAATCTAAAGGTAGGCTATATGGTCTCCTGTTGGAACTAGCGAATAGATATGTTTCTGCGAACATGCAGCAATGTAACATGGCAGTGTTTCCATGACTACATATCCTATCTGTTGTGTCATGCCAGGGACCACTTGATTAAATGCACTGTGTCGGATTACCGTAGTTTTTACAGTTAAATCTGTCGACCACAACGCATTGTATTCTAGCTAAGTGCTACAATTGTTAGCGGTACCCTCTCTTTTCCACATGGCAATTGTTACTGCTGTTCAAGCATTCACTTTCATGTCTCCGTAAATAAATAAAAAACAATATGTTGTGAGTTCGGCATCCATTTTAGGACATCCTCAATCTCAGCAGGATATCTTTCAATCATTGCAGCGTGTTCCACTTTCTGACCTTTCACAAAAAAAACTGGTATTAGATCCATTCAATTGTACAACCCTTTCTAAACCTGCAATGAAAGCCCATATCTTGGAGCATGTTTTTTTTTCTATATGAGGGAGGAAATTAGTATTTTCATCTGGCAAAATGAGGTCAGTGTTGAGTCTGATTATGGAAGCAGAGATTAGCTAACGGTGTCTCACTCAGGTGGGTGACTCATCTTCCCAAACTAAAGCCCATCAAATATCTCCCCCTGAGATGATTCTAGAAAAACTAACATATGAAGCCCATTCATATCAATGTAGAGATGGGAACTATAAGTGTGCTTCATAGATATCCCTTCCCTTCACATAAACCAAGGGGTGTCAAACTCATTCCATGGAGGACCTAGTATCTGCAGGTTTTTTGTTTTTTCCTTTCAATTAAGACCTAGACAACCAGGTGAGGGAATTAGTTACCTTAATTCATGAATCAAGTACAAGGGAGTAGCAAAAACCCGCAGATACTCAGCCCTCCGTGGAATGAGTTTGACACATGTGGCGTAAGCCCTCCATCTACAACCCATAAAGCAGTGAAAACAGACTAAGCCTTGAGTCAGCAGTCAACAGGGAAGACTCTCAGGGGTGTCGCTATTAAGACAAAACTAAAAGCCTCAGATTGAAGTGCTAAAGAGAGACGGTCATATTGAGCGAGACGACTGATAAAAAGGTTTTTCTACGGCGAGGATGAAAGTGTTGAGAGCACTACATGGTGGTACAGTAGTACATATTCAGAGATCTTTCAACTCTGCATCAATGTCTGTCCCCTTATGTTTTGCAGGTAAATAAAAGGCTTTTATATCAAGCTAATGATGGAGCTCAGACACAATTATCATTGAATCAACCTGCATAGAAATTGTACTTAATTAACATTACTTTTCCATTTGTAGCTCTCCTCTAGATACTGTACATAGGTTAACATTGGCAGTGAATTTATCTGGTAGCGGTTGTGTGTGCGTGGATGTGTGTGTGCGTGCGTGAAGCCGCATTCCGAATAGGTTATAGGGTCAATGCCACATGGACCTCAATTCAGCAGCATAGCAGGTATTGACAACTGGGGCAAAGGAGTTTGTCAAGAAAAAAATGACCTGGGCACCATAATTATGATAGTTAATCCGTTTTTTTTTTTGGTGCAGACAATATGGTCGCTCTGAAGTATCCGTCTGTGTATCATGTGCTGTCAGGGGAAATATGTTACTGCCTCATCTTTTTTCCCCTCTCAATTTATATCCAGCCACATCCTGTTCCAGTAACATGTCACTCTGAAGGGTTTACTCTAAGGGTGCGTCCCAAATAGCACCATATTCCCCTATTGGGCCAGGTCAAAAGTGGTGCACTATGTAGGGAACATGGTTCCATTTGGGACAAAAAATAAATAAATACTAATTGCATGTGTCAAAGTATCTCGTCTGGAATTCTGATACAGTAGTTCAATAACAGCGACTGAGCAGCAAATGGCCCCATCGTCGAGATGAAAATAACCACTCCAACCTTGACAAAAATAACTTTGGTTTCAAACAGGCTTTCTTTTTTTTCTTTGTTTCTTTTACCCCTTTTTCTCCCCAATTTCATGGTATCCAATTAATTTAGTAGCTACTATCTTGTCTCATCGCTACAACTCCCGTACGGGTTCAGGAGAGACAAAGGTTGAAAGTCATGCGTCCTCCGATACACAACCCAACCAAGCCACACTGCTTCTTAACACAGCGCGCATCCAACCCGGAAGCCAGCCGCACCAATGTGTCGGAGGAAACACCGTGCACCTGGCAACCTTGGTTAGCGTGCACTGCGCCCGGCCCGCCACAGGAGTCGCTGGTGCACGATGAGACCCTCCCTAACCCGGAAGAAGCTAGGCCAATTGTGCATTGCCCCACGGACCTCCCGGTTGAGCCTGGTTACAACAGAGCCTGGGTGCGAACCCAGGGTCTCTGGTGGCACAGCTGGCGCTGCAGTACAGCGCCCTTAACCACTGCGCCACCCGGGAGGCCTCAAACAGGCTTTCTAATGGAGCAGGGGGTGCAACTCTAATCACGTCAGGGGGTGTAACTCTAATCACGTCAGGGGGTGTAACTCTAATCACATCGGGAGGTGCAACTCTAATCACGTCAGGGGGTGCAACTCTAATCACGTCAGGGGGTGCAACTCTAATCACGTCAGGGGGTGAAACTCTAATCACGTCACTGTTCTTCCAGAAAATAATAATCATCATCATCATCACATTTCCCACACACTATGACAATTTTTTTTATACAATACCAGAAGCAAGCTTTAGTGTTTTGCAATGTGACAAGGCGTGATATGCAGACATACAGTATACACTCTTAGAAAAAGGTAGAACCCTTTTGGTTCTAGGTAGAACCCTTTTGGGTTTCATGTGTAGCCCTTTCCACGGAGGGTTCTACATGGAACCCAAAAGAGTTCTACCTAGAACCAAAAAGGGTTCTACCTAGAACCAAAAAGAGTTTTACCTGGAACCAAAAAGGGTTCTACCTGGAACCAAAAAGGGTTCTACCTGGAACCAAAAAGAGTTCTACTTGGAACCAAAAAGAGTTCTACCTAGAGCCAAAAAGGGTTCTACCTGGAACCAAAAAGAGTTCTACTTGGAACCAAAAAGAGTTCTACCTAGAGCCAAAAAAGAGTTCTAACTAGAACCAGAAAGAGTTCTACCTGGAACCAAAAAGGGTTCTATCTAGAACCAAAAAGAGCTCTACCTGGAACCAAAAAGGGTTCTACCTGGAACCAAAAAGAGTTCTACCTAGAACCAAAAAGGGTTCTACCTGGAACCAAAAAGGGTTCTACCTAGAACCAAAAAGAGTTCTACCTAGAACCAAAAAGAGTTCTACCTGGAACCAAAAAGGTTCTACCTAGAACCAAAAAGAGTTCTACCCGGGACCAAAAAGGGTTCTACCTGGAACCAAAAAAGGGTTATCCTATGGGGACAGCCTCAGAACCCTTTTGGAAGCCTTTTGTCTAAGCGTGTAAAACACAGGGGTCTAGGAGGCATGGTGACAAAAAGCAACACGTTTTCCCATGTAAGTCAATGCCCAGTAACCCTGCAGTCTGTTTATCGTCTATCCAGAGTGATATCCATGATCATGTGCAACATTCATCAGGAACTAAGAGCAATGGCATTGTCGTCACATGCAGTACTATCTATTATATAGCAAGTCATGAATATTCACAATTCCGAGGTAAAATAGATTAATGAACACTGGACAATTCTGAAATGGAGATTCATTTCTGGGTTTCATGGTCATGTTATATATTTATCAGTGTCAAAGTGTTTTATTAATAAGCAATAGATCATCCCTGTCTCTCTCTCTAATAAAGGGGGTAATATGTCTAATTCACAAAGTAGCCGACGTTAATCTGGAGGAAGTGATGTGAATTAATTGAAAGAGAGGGACTGGACGTTGGTCACTGCCATGATTTAATTAAAGTCATCACTAGCAGTGATTTATTCACATACAGTGCCTTCAGACAGTATTCACACTTTGTCCACATTTTGTTGTGTTACAGCCTACATTTGAAATGGATTCAATTGAGATTTTGTGTCACTGGCCGACAGACAATACCCCATAATGTCAAAGTGGAATCATGTTTTTTTTGTTGAAAAAAATGACTAATAAAAATGAAAAGCTGAAATGTCTTGAGTCAATAAGTATTCAACCCCTTTGTTACGGCAAGCCTAACTAAAAATGTGTTTAACAAGTTATATAATAAGTTGCATAGACACCCTCTGTGTGCAATAATAGTGTTTAACAGGATTTTGAATGACTACCTCATCTCTGTACCCCACAGATACAATTACGCAATTAACCACAAAGACCAGGGAGGTTTTCCAAAGCCTTACAAAGAAGGGCACCTATTGGTAGATGGGTAAAAACTAAAAAGGCAGACATTGAATATCCCTTTGAGCATGGTGAAGTTATTAACAACACTTTGGATGGTTTATCAATACACCCAGTCACTACAAAGATAAAAGCGTCCTTCCTGACTCAGTTGCCAGAGAGGAAAGAAAACACTGAGGGATTTCACCATGAGGCCATTGGTGAATTTAAAACAGTTGCATAGTTTAATAGCTGTGATAGGAGAAAACTGAGGATGGATCAACAACATTGTAGTTACTCCACAATACTAACCTAACTGACAGAATGAAAATAAGAAAGCCTGTACAGAATACAAATATTACAAAACGTGCATCCTGTCTGCAACAAGGCACCAAAGATACACTGGAAAAAATGTGTCAAAGCAATACCCTTTTGTCCTGAATACAAAGTTTTATGTTTGGGACAAATCCAATACAAAACATTACTGAATACCACTCTCCATATTTTCAAGCATAGTGGTGGCTGCATCATGTTATGGGTATGCTTGTTATCTGCAAAGAATAGAGCTAAGGACAGACAAAATCCTAGAGGAAAACCTGGTTCAGTCTGCTTTCCAACAGACACTGGGAGACAAATTCACCCTTCAGCAGGACAATAACCTAAAATACAAGGCCAAATATACATATGCAAATATCATACAAAGAGACTTAAGGACTCACAGCTGTAATCACTGCCAAAGGTGATTCTAACATGTATTCACTCAGGGTGTGAATGTATTTCTGTATTTCATTTGCAAATATTTCTCAAAACATGTTTTCACTTTCTCGTTATAGGGTACCGTGTGTAAATGGCTGAGAGAAAAAAATCTATTTCACCCATTTTGATTATTTTTTTAAATAAGTCAAGAGGTATGAATACTTTCTGAAAGCACTGTATGGCTTCACACAGATTCATGTTAAAAATATCAAGATGTACATGCTAACACTCACGTACAAAAACACCTGTTGATCATCTGCCTGTGTTCAGATAATCCAATGGAAGCATTTCCTCAATGTCGTACAGATGAATTGGTGTTAAAAAATATTATTATTAGACCATGCTCTGACTATAGAAAATAGTTAACCATTTAATGAAGGACTTTAAGAATGAAATAACTAGCATTTGCTACTGTAAGTTGCAGAGGACGATAGAGCTGATCTACTCTGAGGACTCCCACCTATACTTCTTCAGTATCTTTAATCCCCCAATTTATCAGAGAAAGAGAGAGAGAGAGAGAGAGCGGGGATAGAGAGAGAGAGCGGGGATAGAGAGAGAGAGAAGGGGGGATAGAGAGAGAGAAGGGGGGATAGAGAGAGAGAAGGGGGGATAGAGAGAGAGAAGGGGGGATAGAGAGAGAAGGGGGGATAGAGAGAGAAGGGGGATAGATAGAGAGAAGGGGATAGAGAGAGAGAGAGTGGGGATAGAGAGAGAGAGAGTGGGGATAGAGAGAGAGAAGGGGGATAGAGAGAGAGAAGGGGGGATAGAGAGAGAAGGGGGGATAGAGAGAGAGAGTGGGGATAGAGAGAGAGAGCGGGGATAGAGAGAGAGAGCGGGGATAGAGAGAGAGAGCGGGGATAGAGAGAGAGAAGGGGGGATAGAGAGAGAGAAGGGGGGATAGAGAGAGAGAAGGGGGGATAGAGAGAGAAGGGGGGATAGAGAGAGAAGGGGGATAGATAGAGAGAAGGGGATAGAGAGAGAGAGAGTGGGGATAGAGAGAGAGAGTGGGGATAGAGAGAGAGAAGGGGGATAGAGAGAGAGAAGGGGGGATAGAGAGAGAGAAGGGGGATAGAGAGAGAGAAGGGGGGATAGAGAGAGAGCATGGATAGAGAGAGCGGGGATAGAGAGAGAGAAGGGGGGATAGAGAGAGAGAGAAGAAATAGAGAGCGAGATGCCTCATTTATAATTAGGACAAATGATTAACCGATGCATCCTTAGAGAGCCGTGGTGAATGAAGAGAGACCAGCCCAGTAATGGACATCCCTCTCCTTCACTGTCTGATCTCCCCGCATACTCTCTATCCCTCTCTGCTCATCCATCCATCTATCCATCCATCTCTCTGACCCTTTGGCTGACTATAACGTATGGGGTTTTGCCAACTGGACAGACTCAACCTTGTGCTTCTGGTTCTCCTCATTCATTGATTTCTCTTGTCCACAAGAAACACAAGATTAATGTACTTTTTTTTTAACGGATGTATTTTAAAAGAATACTGCTCACAGATTCTGGTGAAAGGTGGGTTTTGGTAATAATTATTGTTTACTACTGTACACTCTTAAAAAATAGTTATTCGGCTGTCCCAACAGGGTTGGAGTTAAAGCCTACATGATGGTATCTCTCCAGGAGCAGGGTTGGAGTTAAAGCCTACATGATGGTATCTCTCCAGGAACAGGGTTGGAGTTAAAGCCTGCATGATGGTATCGCTCCAGGAACAGGGTTGGAGTTAAAGCCTACATGATGGTATCTCTCCAGGAACAGGGTTGGAGTTAAAGCCTATAGGGTGGTATCTCTCCAGGAACAGGGTTGGAGTTAAAGCCTATAGGATGGTATCGCTCCAGGAACAGGGTTGGAGTTAAAGCCTACATGATGGTATCTCTCCAGGAACAGGGTTGGAGTTAAAGCCTATAGGATGGTATCGCTCCAGGAACAGGGTTGGAGTTAAAGCCTACATGATGGTATCGCTCCAGGAACAGGGTTGGAGTTAAAGCCTACATGATGGTATCTCTCCAGGAACAGGGTTGGAGTTAAAGCCTATAGGATGGTATCTCTCCAGGAGCAGGGTTGGAGTTAAAGCCTATAGGATGGTATCTCTCCAGGAACAGGGTTGGAGTTAAAGCCTACATGATGGTATCTCTCCAGGAACAGGGTTGGAGTTAAAGCCTATAGGGTGGTATCTCTCCAGGAACAGGGTTGGAGTTAAAGCCTATAGGATGGTATCTCTCCAGGAACAGGGTTGGAGTTAAAGCCTACATGATGGTATCTCTCCAGGAACAGGGTTTGAGTTAAAGCCTACATGATGGTATCTCTCCAGGGACAGGGTTGGAGTTAAAGCCTATAGGATGGTTTCTCTCCAGGAACAGGGTTGGAGTTAAAGCCTACATGATGGTATCTCTCCAGGAACAGGGTTGGAGTTAAAGCCTACATGATGGTATCTCTCCAGGAACAGGGTTGGAGTTAAAGCCTATAGGATGGTATCTCTCCAGGAACAGGGTTGGAGTTAAAGCCTATAGGATGGTATCTCTCCAGGAACAGGGTTGGAGTTAAAGCCTACATGATGGTATCTCTCCAGGAACAGGGTTGGAGTTAAAGCCTATAGGATGGTATCTCTCCAGGAACAGGGTTGGAGTTAAAGCCTATAGGATGGTATCTCTCCAGGAACAGGGTTGGAGTTAAAGCCTACATGATGGTATCTCTCCAGGAACAGGGTTGGAGTTAAAGCCTACATGATGGTATCTCTCCAGGAACAGGGTTGGAGTTAAAGCCTACATGATGGTATCGCTCCAGGAACAGGGTTGGAGTTAAAGCCTACATGATGGTATCTCTCCAGGAACAGGGTTGGAGTTCAAGCCTATAGGATGGTATCTCTCCAGGAACAGGGTTGGAGTTAAAGCCTACATGATGGTATCTCTCCAGGAACAGGGTTGGAGTTAAAGCCTATAGGATGGTATCTCTCCAGGAACAGGGTTGGAGTTAAAGCCTATAGGATGGTATCTCTCCAGGAACAGGGTTGGAGTTAAAGCCTACATGATGGTATCTCTCCAGGAACAGCCTATACAGTACTAATCATCTTTGATTAATGAGGGTAATTATCTGTGTAGTTTCCTCTTCTGTCCTTCATTTCCCATGTTGCTTGACTCCTTTCTGGCTGTATACAAATGAGGACATTCATATTGCAGACAGTCTGAAGCATATAGCCTACCTCCACCACCTACCTACGACAACAAACAGAGAAAACAACAAATCAAATCAAATTGAAGTACATGTTTTAAATGCATGGGATACAGTCAAGTGCACACAGTACAATGCTCTCCTATCATTACATTTACTAATATAAGTATACCAATCCACATAGTTCCAATTGAAGTACATATTTTATAAACCAAATGACCAGATGTCCTTGAAACCACGGCTCTATCCCTCCTTTCTGCTACATTCCCTCCATCAATGCTAATTGCTGTAAATGATGTTTAATTAGAGATCGTGAAGTGCTCCTGATGTAGCAGCTTCAGAGTCAATAAGCATGTGATACTACTTTATGTCCATCATTAATCAAGGTTATCTAGGATAATTCAGCGTTTTGAGGCTTGTTGCAACACGTGTCCGTGATTATCCTCAGGGGATTATATTCATGGCCAAGATAATCAAATACAGGCAATTAAAGAAACATCACCGGGACGCAATATGTCACTTTGATCCACTCACAATAATGAATTATAGATTACTTTCACCAATAAAAAACTTTCTGCAACAACAGTTAAGATTGGGCTCCTCTTATGTTTGTTAAAACTTCCCTTGAGGGGAATTAAACATTTCAGAAGGTTGATTTGCTCTTTAAGGCAACAATGCCCTCTCCAGGTCTCCCTCTCCAGGTCTCCCTCTCCAGGTCTCCCTCTCCAGGTCTCCCTCTTCAGGTCTCACTCTCCAGGTCTCCCTCTCCAGGTCTCCCTCTCCAGGTCTCTCTCTCCCTCTCCAGGTCTATCTCTCTAGGTCTCCCTCTCCAGGTCCCTCTCCAGGTCTCCCTCTCCAGGTCTCCCTCTCCAGGTCTCCCTCTCCAGGTCTCCCTCTTCAGGTCTCCCTCTCCAGGTCTCCCTCTCCAGGTCTCTCTCTCCCTCTCCAGGTCTCTCTCTATAGGTCTCCCTCTCCAGGTCCCTCTCCGGGTCTCCTTCTCCAGGTCTCCCTCTCCAGGTCCCTCTCCAGGTCTCCCTCTCCAGGTCTCCCTCTCCAGGTCCCTCTCCGTCTCCCTCTCCAGGTCTCCCTCTCCAGGTCTCCCTCTCCAGGTCCCTCTCCAGGTCTCCCTCTCCAGGTCTCCCTCTCCAGGTCTCCCTCTCCAGGTCCCTCTCCAGGTCTCCCTCTCCAGGTCTCCCTCTCCAGGTCTCCCTCTCCAGGTCTCCCTCTCCAGGTCCCTCTCCAGGTCCCCCTCTCCAGGTCTCCCTCTCCAGGTCTCCCTCTCCAGGTCCCTCTCCAGGTCTCCCTCTCCAGGTCTCCCTCTCCAGGTCTCCCTCTCCAGGTCTCCCTCTCCAGGTCCCTCTCCAGGTCCCTCTCCAGTTGTTGAGTTTGTAGAAGTTTCCCTTTTGAAGCCTTTGACTCATCACATTTCACCTAAAGGCAGTCCATTTGATGAACAAATTAGATTTCCTCTGAAGCCTTGGTAACAAGTTCATTCATCTGTATCTCAACATAAGGTGTTAGACTATAAATGCTGAACGGCTGAGGAACACGTTTACACCCAAGAAACCCTTTTTGCTGTCCCTGTATGTTGGAAGTACACAAATCTTACAGTAAATGGTTTGCATCAATGGCCATTAACATTAAATACATATATACAGCATAGCTTTCATACTAGTAGAGGTGGAGCACAAGTGTGATACAGTATACTTAATTTATTGCCGTACTAACCAATCACTACAAAGTACTGTATATGACACGCATACTGCCCCCACAAATTGAGTTGATCCTAATAAGGTGATGTCCTATTCAGTTCCTCACATCCAGGAGTCTGTATGGTTTGACTGTGGGTCTTGGTATTAAGCTAAAATCAAATCGAGGACCAGGGCCCGCTTTCTCAAATAGTCTCAGTGTAGCAGTTTTAATAGGAAACACTGATCCTAGATCAGCACTGCTACACTGGTCCTAGATCAGCACTGCTACACTGATCCTACATCAGCCCTCCCACACTGATACTAGATCAGCCTTCCTACTCTGATAAGCGTTGTGGATACAGGCCCAGATCTCTCTTTAAGCTTGTCTAATGCCCCTGTATTGATGACCTTTCTTACAGTTAAACATGGTCCTAGCAGCAGAGAGTAGGAGCATTTTAGGTCGCTGGCATTAACTTAATGCATAAATCTTCAATTTATGTAGACGTGATGGCAGATCATGCAGGTTAAAGGTCAGGGCTGTGGTTCTGATGGCCGGTGGCCATCGATAGATAAATGGACTGATGATTTGACTCACACTGCTGAACTCACACAGCCAATAAGGAGGACTAATGTAATTTATGTCACAGAGCCACCATTATCAAGGTTATATGATCACTCAGTCTGCAATCTACACTGGTTTGGTTGTTTTTTTTACTGTAGAGCATGGTTGTTGTGGCAACCAATAAATTAACATTGGAAAAGTTGTTTTAAGGCTTGAATGTTCAGTCTTAGACAAAGTGGTTAATGGATCATAATTACTAATACAAGTCCAAGTCAAGATTCAAAGTCATTGTGAAACTGCTAATGGCCACTAGCTGCTGCTTACATGTGATGTAGATTTAGTAGGACTTTTTACTGATATTATCGGACTGACTATTCTCCTGATATTTTAGCTCCCATTTAGTTGTTCAATGACAGTTTGCAGAAGGTAACTCAGCTATACCAGATTTTATTGACATATAAAGTCAGAATCTGTCTAAACAGCAACAGGGATTGAGAGACATGTATCTGTTTGAGAAGAGAGCCCACGGGTAAACAGTTCATTGTACTGTGTACACTTTGAAGTGTCCTGTGCATGTGACAAATAAACGTGGATTTGATGTGATATCTGTATTTCATTCTGAGAGACGCAGTTAATTTACACGCGCCGTCGGCTTGACGCTCTTGTAATACTATTGGTAGATGGGTAAAATAAAAAAAGTAGACATTGAATATCCCTTTGAGCATGGTGAAGTTATTCATTACACTTTTGGATGGTATATCAACACACCCAGTCATTACAAACATACAAGCGTTCCTTCATTGTTGCTCCACAATACTAACCAAATTGACAGAGTTAAAAGAAGGAAGCCTCGACAGAAAAAAAATATTCCAAAACATTCATCCTGTTTGTATCAAGGCACTAAAGTAATATTGTCCAATCCAGGTGTGCAACGCTCTTCGAGACTTACCCGGAAAGACTCCCGGCTGTAACCACTTCCTAAGGGGATTCTAATATGTAGTGTTGACTCAGGGATTTTAATACTCACGTAAATGAGATATTTCATTTTTCATTTTCCGTACATTTACAAAAATTCTCTAGGAAAATGTTTCACTTTGCCGTTATGGGGTAGTGTCTGCATCCAGGCTGTAACACAACAAACTGTGGAAGAAGTCAAAGGGTATGAATACTTTCTGAAGGCCCCGTAAAAGTCAAAATCAACTTCCCACTGATCTTTCAAAAGGGAATTTAATGTCTCTAATAGAATATATATTACTGTGTCTTAAGTCAGATTGGATGAGTTTGATAGAGCAGGCCAATTTCTAGTCAAATTGCAAGTACAGTACTGATTGTGTAGCAATTATCTTTTATCACAAAGCCCAAAATATTGAATATTCATTGTTGACTTCTGTTAATTAAAAGTAAATGTTGTTGACCATGTTTAAAGGTACTGTGTCTAATGTTGCTAAGTATCTTACAAATTTACACTTTGAGGAATTCTTACTTGATTTATGACTTTGTCAGCAACATTAAAACTGAAATCAGTATTGTATGTGTGAAGATTCAACATTGGGAACACGATTTCAATCAATGGGGTTCTGAAGTCATAGTGTAACAATAAATGGGGTTCTGAAGTCATAGTGTAACAATCAATGGGGTTCTGAAGTCATAGTGTAACAATAAATGGGGTTCTGAAGTCATAGTGTAACAATCAATGGGGTTCTGAAGTCATAGTGTAACAATCAATGGGGTTCTGAAGTCATAGTGTAACAATCAATGGGGTTCTGAAGTCATAGTGTAACAATAAATGGGGTTCTGAAGTCATAGTGTAACAATAAATGGGGTTCTGAAGTCATAGTATAACAATAAATGGGGTTCTGAAGTCATAGTGTAACAATCAATGGGGTTCTGAAGTCATAGTGTAACAATAAATGGGGTTCTGAAGTCATAGTATAACAATCAATGGGGTTCTGAAGTCATAGTATAACAATCAATGGGGTTCTGAAGTCATAGTGTAACAATAAATGGAGTTCTGAAGTCATAGTGTAACAATCAATGGGGTTCTGAAGTCATAGTGTAACAATAAATGGGGTTCTGAAGTCATAGTGTAACAATCAATGGGGTTCTGAAGTCATAGTGTAACAATCAATGGGGTTCTGAAGTCATAGTATAACAATAAATGGGGTTCTGAAGTCATAGTGTAACAATAAATGGGGTTCTGAAGTCATAGTGTAACAATCAATGGGGTTCTGAAGTCATAGTGTAACAATCAATGGGGTTCTGAAGTCATAGTATAACAATCAATGGGGTTCTGAAGTCATAGTGTAACAATCAATGGGGTTCTGAAGTCATAGTGTAACAATCAATGGGGTTCTGAAGTCATAGTGTAACAATAAATGGGGTTCTGAAGTCATAGTGTAACAATCAATGGGGTTCTGAAGTCATAGTGTAACAATAAATGGCGTTCTGAAGTCATAGTATAACAATCAATGGGGTTCTGAAGTCATAGTGTAACAATCAATGGGGTTCTGAAGTCATAGTGTAACAATCAATGGGGTTCTGAAGTCATAGTATAACAATAAATGGGGTTCTGAAGTCATAGTATAACAATCAATGGGGTTCTGAAGTCCTAGTGTAACAATCAATGGGGTTCTGAAGTCATAGTGTAACAATAAATGGGGTTCTGAAGTCATAGTGTAACAATAAATGGGGTTCTGAAGTCATAGTATAACAATAAATGGGGTTCTGAAGTCATAGTATAACAATAAATGGGGTTCTGAAGTCATAGTATAACAATAAATGGGGTTCTGAAGTCATAGTGTAACAATCAATGGGGTTCTGAAGTCATAGTATAACAATAAATGGGGTTCTGAAGTCATAGTGTAACAATAAATGGGGTTCTGAAGTCATAGTGTAACAATCAATGGGTTCTGAAGTCATAGTGTAACAATAAATGGGGTTCTGAAGTCATAGTGTAACAATAAATGGGGTTCTGAAGTCATAGTGTAACAATCAATGGGGTTCTGAAGTCATAGTGTAACAATCAATGGGGTTCTGAAGTCATAGTGTAACAATAAATGGGGTTCTGAAGTCATAGTGTAACAATCAATGGAAATCAAATGAATCCTATGTTCAAGGCTGTAGGCTACATCTCACTAGCCTTGTCCAAGATTTGTTTTGTGCTATCATGTCAACTACTTGTCACTCATTGTCATGCCAAACACTTTGTTTAGCACAAACAGATCTGTAATCAGGCTAATATCACTCCTGAGCTATACAGAAACAGGAAGAGGAGATAAGCCACTAGTCAAGTGAGCCCTGGCAAACCAACCAACCTGCGTCTATGTCTCCTTTCTCGCGTCCCTCCCATCCTGAGAGGGGACCCATTCATCTCATATCTCAATATAACTCTCATATCTCCCGGGTTCCTCCTTCCTTATCTGCGTGCTCGTCCGTTCACCATCTCCAGGAACGGTGGCGTATCGGCCCAACAGACGTCTCAGGGAAGATGATGAATGACTCAGGCTCTGTAGAGACACACCACAATTCTACAGCAAAATATTTCCATACGCTTTTCCGTTCTTAGAGCAGTACATTTATTTAGCTCATAACACAGTGCACCATTATGTCACATCACAAGCTGACATCTTGCCTCTGATACTGAAAAAACAGCGTTGTGTATCCTTTGCTGTGGTGTTTGATAGGTGTTATAGCTTGGTAGTCGTGAACTGCATGAAGATGAAACAGGGGACCTCTACAAATACATTGGTACTAGTAGACAGCTAAAACACTGATACTGTATGTGGCTTACACATCTTTAAAAAGTATTTTGTATTGTGCGAAGAGGTATTGTCAATGATTTATGTATACACTATGTGACTGACAGGGGGCGCTGTTTTGAAGCCTCCGTGTTGGCACTCACCCACTAAAATAAACAAATATCTTTAGGAAGCTATAGAGATAAACAAAAATATAAACGCAACCATTGGGAGACTCTGTTCACAACGTTGACATCGGCAAAACGTTCGCCCACACAACACCATACACTCTGTCTGCCAGGATTCATCCATAAACAGCATTCTTCTCCAGCGTGCCAGTGGCCTTTTATTGTCCCTAACACAAGGTGTACCTGTGTAATGATGCTGTTTAATCAGCTTCTTGATATGCCACACCTGTCAGGTGAATGGATTATCTTGGCAAAGGGAGAAATGCTCACTAACGTGGATGTAAATAAATGTTTGCACAAAATTTGAGAGAAATACGTTAATTGTGCATATTGAAAACGTCTATGATCTTTTTTTCAGCTCATAAAACATGAAACCAACACATTACACGTTGCCTTTATATTTCTGTTCAGTGTATTAATGTCTACATTTGTTTTTGACACATTTATTCTGGTACAGACATCTTAATGCATACTTTTAAATTCTATTTTGTAGGCTAACACCATTCTACCATAAGAACAAGCATTTTCGATTATATCTACGTACAAATAATTGGTGCATTTTTTTATGTTATACATTACTTTTTCTATTAATCTCACTATACATTGCTGGTGTTTTACTCTGTTTTTGTAGATTTATGACACCGTATTTCCAAGATAGCCATAATCTAAAATGTCCCACCTCTTCCTTGGAGCATATTTGTGTAGGTCAGCATCTTGGTAATGTAGATCATTCTTATCCAATGTCTGAGGGCGTCATTTACATGTAATTTAGCTACTCTCTCCTGTGTGTTATTTCTACAATGGTCATTTGCAAAAGCAATCATCTGCGCAAAAAAAGCAATTAATTTTGGTGGGAATAAATTCCCCCATCCCTCTATCTCCATGCTCCTCTCTGTAATTGTATGGGGCGTGCATGAAAAATAAGCTCCTTGCTGGTTCCTTGTTGGTCTACGACTTTGCACTCAGTTCTGTCGTTGAAATGTTAAAACAGTCAAAAACATGATTTTCCTGTTGTTTTCTTTTATGATGTGTCCACACTATGAAGTCCAAATAACACTCTGAAATGGTGAAACCTATGATAATGCCCTTTCAGTGTAAGAGCTTAAAAAATAAAAAAAACACCTGGAATTTCAACCTGTTCAAGTGGGATGGAGTTTTTGGCCCATAGCACAACATCACAATCTGATCTGATTATTCTGAACAATGACCAGTCATCTTTTATTTGCATATGTATCCATGAAGCCAGTTCCACTGCATTTTTTCATTGTTCCCCTCTACTCAGGGACTGATTTAGACCTGGGACACGAGTCATTGTTCCCCTCTACTCAGGGACTGATTTAGACCTGGGACACGAGTCATTGTTCCCCTCTACTCAGGGACTGATTTAGACCTGGGACACGAGTCATTGTTCCCCTCTACTCGGGGACTGATTTAGACCTGGGACACTAGTCATTGTTCCCCTCTACTCGGGGACTGATTTAGACCTGGGACACTAGTCATTGTTCCCCTCTACTCGGGGACTGATTTAGACCTGGGACACGAGTCATTGTTCCCCTCTACTCAGGGACTGATTTAGACCTGGGACACTAGGCATGTGCAATTAATTATAAGTTAGAACAGAAAACCAGCAGGCTCTGGACATAGTAGGGTAAGAGTTGAGTACCTCTGGTCTACACGATCCTATCCACCAATCAGGGCTGTGTATGTAAATATATTTACATTTATATTAACATGCCTACATGATCAAACTGAGCATTTCAATGGCAAAAGGAGGCTCAGGAGAATAAAAAATGAAACATATATTTTGAGTTATTTTCATGAAATAAACACACATAGTGATTTATTAGACATATATTAATAGGAAATATAAATAGTTTAATCATAGTGATGATTAAAACATTTAATATGTAACCTGTAACCCTATTATAGCCTGCACATGCCAGAGCAGCGACACTTATGAAATTATACTAACTAGACTATGCTCACTCCTCAGCCTGAAGTGCTTTTTGTTGGTGCGACTGCCTGGGTAAGATGTCTCAGGAGGGCGGTCCCGTGTGTTTGCGAGGCAGAGGTCCTGGTTTCTAGCCTAGGTATTGTCACGTTCTGACCTCTATTTCCTTTGTTTTGTATGTAGTTAGTATGGTCAGGGCGTGAGTTGGGTGGGCAGTCTATGTTTGTTTTTCTATGATTTGGGTATTTCTATGTTTCGGCCTAGTATGGTTCTCAATCAGAGGCAGGTGTCATTAGTTGTCTCTGATTGAGAATCATACTTAGGTAGCCTGGGTTTCACTGTGTGTTTGTGGGTGATTGTTCCGGTCACTGTGTTTGTTGTCACAGGATAGGACTGTTTTGCGTTTGCACATTTCTTGTTTTTGTTAGTTTGTTCATGTGTAGGGATTTATTAAAACATGAATAACCACCACGCTGCGCTTTGGTCCGCTTCTCTTCCTCCTACAGACGAACGCCCTTACAGAATCACCCACCACCAACGGACCAAGCAGCGTGTTAACAGACAGGAGCCACAGGAGAGGCAACAGAGGCAGCAGCAGCAGGAGCAGCAGCAGCTGCAGTGGGAGAGGCTGCACCACCTGGAGAAATGGACATGGGAGGAAGAACTGGACGGTAAAGGACCCTGGGCTCAGCCCGGAGAATATCGCCGCCCCAAGGAAGAACTGGAGGCGGCGAAAGCTGAGAGGCGCAGATATGAGGAGGCAGCACGGCGTAGCGGATGGAAGCCCGGGAGTCAGCCCCAAAAATTTCTTGGGGGGGGGCTAACAGGGAGTATGGCTACGCCAGGTAGGAGACCTGAGCCAACTTCCTGTGGTTACCGGGGGGCTAGAGAGACCGGGCAGGCACCGTGTTATGCTGTGGAGCGCACGGTGTCCCCAGTGCGGGTGCACAGCCCGGTGCGGTACATTCCAGCTCTGCGTATCGGCCGGGCTAGAGTGGGCATCGAGCCAAGTGCCATGAAGCCGGCTCTACGCATCTGGTCTCCAGTGCGTCTCCTTGGGCCGGCTTACATGGCACCAGCCTTGCGCACGGTGTCCCCGGTTCGCCTGCATAGCCCAGTGCGGGCTATTCCACCTCGCCGCACTGGCAGGGCGACCGGGACCATTCAACCGGGTAAGGTTGGGCAGGCTCGGTGCTCAAGAGCTCCAGTGCGCCTGCACGGCCCGGTCTATCCGTCACCACCTCCACACCCCAGCCCTCCGGTGGCAGCTCCCCGTACCAGGCTGTCTCTCCGGCCCATCCGTCCAGAGCCTTCCTCCTCTCCAGCGCTGCCGGAGTCTCCCGCCTCTCCGGCGCTACCAGAGCCTTCCTCCTCTCCAGCGCTGCCGGAGCCTCCCGCCTGTCCGGCGCCTCTGCCGGAGCCTCCCGCCTGTCCGGCGCCTCTGCCGGAGCCTCCCGCCTGCCCGGCGCCGCTGCCGGAGCCTCCCGCCTGTCCGGCGCCTCTGCCGGAGCCTCCCGCCTGTCCGGCGCCTCTGCCGGAGCCTCCCGCCTGTCCGGCGCCTCTGCCGGAGCCTCCCGCCTGTCCGGCGCCTCTGCCGGAGCCTCCCGCCTGTCCGGCGCCGCTGCCGGAGTCTCCCGCCTCTCCGGCGCTACCAGGGCCTTCCTTTTCTCCAGCGTTGCCGGAGCTTCCCGTCTGCCCAGCGCCAGCTGAGCTTCCCGTCTGCCCAGCGCCGCCAACACCGCCCGTCTGCCCAGCGCCGCCAACGCCGCCCGTCTGCCCAGCGCCGCCAACGCCGCCCGTCTGCCCAGCGCCGCCAACGCCGCCCGTCTGCCCAGCGCCGCCAACGCCGCCCGTCTGCCCAGCGCCGCCAGTGCCGCCCGTCTGCCCAGCGCCGCCAGTGCCGCCCGTCTGCCAGGAGCCGCCAGTGCCGCCCGTCTGCCAGGAGCCGCCAGTGCCGCCCGTCTGCCAGGGGCCGCCAGTGCCGCCAGTCAGCCAGGGGCCGCCAGTGCCGCCAGTCAGCCAGGGGCCGCCAGTGCCGCCAGTCAGCCAGGGGCCGCCAGTGCCGCCAGTCAGCCAGGGGCCGCCAGTGCCGCCAGTCAGCCAGGGGCCGCCAGTGGCGCCAGTCAGCCAGGGGCCGCCAGTGCCGCCAGTCAGCCAGGGGCCGCCAGTGCCGCCAGTAAGCCAGGGGCCGCCAGTGCCGCCAGTAAGCCAGGGGCCGCCAGTCAGCCAGGGGCCGCCAGTGCCGCCAGTAAGCCAGGGGCCGCCCGAGCAGCTGCCCCTCTGTCCAGAGCAGCTGTCGCCCCTCTGTCCCAAGCTGCTGCCGCCCCTCTGTCCCGAGCAGCTGTCCCTCTGTCCCGAGCAGCTGCCCCTCTGTCCCGAGCAGCTGCCGCCCCTCTGTCCCGAGCTGCTATCGCCCCTCTGTCCCGAACTGCTATCGCCCCTCTGTCCCGAGCAGCTATCGCCCCTCTGTCCCGAGCTGCTATCGCCCCTCTGTCCCGAGCTGCTATCGCCCCTCTGTCCCGAGCTGCTGCCGCCCCTCTGTCCCGAGCAGCTGCTCCTCTGTCCCGAGCAGTTGTCCCTCTGTCCCGAGCAGCTGTTTCACCTCTGTCCCGAGCTGCCCCTCTGTCCCAAGCAGCCCCTCTGTCCAGTGGGGTCATTGAGAGGGGTGGCCATGGTGAGAAGGCCACGGAGGCGGACAATAAGGCGGACTAAGACAATGGTGAAGTGGGGTCCGCGTCCCGCGCCAGAGCCGCCACCGCGGACAGACGCCCACCCAGACCCTCCCCTATAGGTCAAGGTTTTGCGGCCGGAGTCCGCACCTTTGGGGGGGGGTACTGTCACGTTCTGACCTCTATTTCCTTTGTTTTGTATGTAGTTAGTATGGTCAGGGCGTGAGTTGGGTGGGCAGTCTATGTTTGTTTTTCTATGATTTGGGTATTTCTATGTTTCGGCCTAGTATGGTTCTCAATCAGAGGCAGGTGTCATTAGTTGTCTCTGATTGAGAATCATACTTAGGTAGCCTGGGTTTCACTGTGTGTTTGTGGGTGATTGTTCCTGTCACTGTGTTTGTTGTCACAGGATAGGACTGTTTTGCGTTTGCACATTTCTTGTTTTTGTTAGTTTGTTCATGTGTAGGGATTTATTAAAACATGAATAACCACCACGCTGCGCTTTGGTCCGCTTCTCTTCCTCCTACAGACGAACGCCCTTACAGGTATGAACTGAATCAGAGGGAAGTGGTACTCGCTAAGCAAGCAGTGTGACGTCTTTTACACCGTCTCAAGTATTTTACTGTAACTGACGACACTTCAATAGCTCATAACCAAGTACCAGCAACCAAGTAACAGCAATTGCAGCAAATCTACTAGTAGTGAGGCAAGTATTGGTGCGCACACTAAAGTCATCACCATACCATGACAGACATTAAGTTGAAGTAAATGAGATGAAATGACTACAGCTTTCAAGGCAACACAAGAAATAACAAAATGCAGGTGTAAATACGCAGGTATAAAAACGCAGGGGTAAATATGCAGATGTAAATAAATTAATAAACAAATCAATTTCTGATATTTTTTTGACATTGCTCATCGCATGAAAAGGCATGAGTTAAACATAACACTGAAAATAAATATATTTAAAAGTAAATTAGTAACATTTATTTTGGAATGTATCTCATTACCGCAACATATAACCTTTTCTGAATCTTGTTTTTTGTCATAATTACTTTGTCATAATTTCTTGTTTATACAGTACCTTCAGAAAGTATTCACACCCCTTGGCTTTTTCTGTCACGTTCTGACCTTTATTTCCTTTGTTTTTGTCATTTTTTTAGTATGGTCAGGGCGTGAGTTGGGGTGGGCAGTCTATGTTTGTTTTTCTATGATTTGGGTATTTCTACGTTTCGGCCTAGTATGGTTCTCAATCAGAGGCAGGTGTCATTAGTTGTCTCTGATTGAGAATCATACTTAGGTAGCCTGGGTTTCACTGTGTTGTTTGTGGGTGTTTGTTTCCGTGTCTGTGTTTTCCACCACACGGTACTGTTTTGGGTTTCGTTCATTCCACGTTTATTGTTTTGTATTCAGTTGTTCATGTGTCCATTTTCGTATTAAAGGAACCATGGACACTTACCACGCCGCATATTGGTCCTCTGATCCTTTTCGCCTCTCCTCTTCGGAAGAAGAGGAGGAAATCCCTTACAGAAACACCCACCCGCCAAGGACCAAGCGGCGTGGTAAAAGACAGCGATGACAGCAACAACAGCGGCCAGCATCACAGGACTACACAACTTGGGAGGAGATAGACAGGTGGGCGGTCGACCCAGGGAGAGTGCCGGAGCCCGCCTGGGATTCGATGGAGCAGTGCGAGGAAGGTTACAGGAGAATGAGGTTGGCGAAGGCAGTGCGACAGGTACGAGAGGCAGCCCCCCAAAAAATTGGAGGGGGAACACGAGGTGTGGGGCTAAGCCAGGTAGCAGACCTGCGCTCACTCCTCGTGCTTATTATAAGCAGCGCGTTACTGGTCAGGCACCGTGTTATGCGGTTAAGCGCACGGTGTCGCCAGTACGTGCCCATAGCCCGGTGCGCAATAGGGTAGCCCCCCGAGAGTGTGGGCATCCAGCCAGGGCGTATGGTGCCTGCTCAGCGTGTCTGGTCGCCGGTACGCAATTTTGGGCCAGTGTATCCTGCGCCATCTCTGCGTGCTGTGTCTCCAGGGCGCTGGGAGGGTGCAGTGCGTCCTATGCCTGCGCTCCGCTTGTGCCGGGCAAATGTGGGAGTGGAGCCTAAGGGAGAGGTGCGCGTAGTAGGCACTAGATCTCCAGTGCTTACCTACAGCCTTGTTCAACCTGTGCCTGCACTCTGGAGGGTCTGGGCTAGAGTAGGGATTCAGCCTGGGGGAGTGGTGCCAAGGCTGCGCACCAGAGCTCTAGTGCTCCCCCACAGCCCGGTCCTTCAGGTGCCTCCTCCTAACACCAGGCCTCCTGGAGGTCTCCCCAGCCTGGTGGGTCCTGGGGCAGCCCCACGCACCAGGCTGTTTCTGTCTCCTCCCTACAGGTGGTCCCGCCTGTCCGGCGCTGCCGGAGTCTCCCGCCTCCCACCAGAGCCCCTCAGCCCAGAGGCGCCAGAGCCCCTCAGCCCAGAGGCGCCAGAGCTTCCACCCCTCTGTCCCGAGCTGCCCCTCTGTCCAGTGGGGTCATTGAGAAGGGTTGCCATGGTTAGAAAGCCACGGAGGCGGACAATAAGGCGGACTAAGACGATGGTGAAGTGGGGTCCGCGTCCCGCGCCAGACCCACCACCGCGGACAGACGCCCACCCAGACCCTCCCCTATAGGTTCAGGTTTTGCTTTACTTCTGTTTTGCTGTTTGCATTAAAGTAATACTGCAAAAAGGTCCTTCTCCAGAGCGCTCAGGACCTCAGACTGGGGCGAAGGTTCACCTTCCAACAGGACAACGACCCTAAGCACAGAGCCTGGACTTGAACCCGATCAAACATCTCTGGAGAGACCAGAAAATGGATTGGGCAGCAACGCTCCCCATCCAGAGCTTGAGAGGATCTGCAGAGAGGAATGGGCACCAGATACAGGTGTGCCAAGCTTGTAGCATCATACCCAAGAAAACTCTAGGCTGTAATCGCAAAGCACTTCAACAAAGCACTGAGTAAATGGTCTGAATACTTGTGATATTTGTGATATTTGTAAATGTGATATTTCCAGGGGGGGTTTAAATGCAAGTTAGCAAACATTTCTATAAACCTGTTTTTGCTTTGTCGTTATGGGTTATTGTGTGTTATTGTGAAAGTCAAGGGGTCTGAATACTTCCTGAAGGCACTGTATATATTAGTGTTTTATTTTTCATACTTTGTTTTCTTCCACTTTGACATTACAAAGTATTTTGTGTAGATTGTTCAAGTAAAATAACAATTACACTCATTTTAATCCCACTCTGCAACACAACAAAATGTGCAAATAGTCAAGGGGTGTAAATACTTTCTGAAGGCACTGTACATAGTATTATAATGTACACATATTTGGATGAGGGGGAAAAAAAGGCATAAATATCAGATTAATATTTCCTAAATACTGCTGCATTGCTCCCAGGCAGACTAAATAACTTTTTTGCCCGCTTTGAGGACAAAACAGTGCCACTGACACGGCCCGCAACTAAAACATGCAGACTCTCCTTCACTGCAGCCGATGTGAGGAAAACATTTAAACGTGTCAACCCTCGCAAGGCTGCAGGCCCAGACGGCATCCCCAGCCGCGCCCTCAGAGCATGCGCAGACCAGCTGGCTGGTGTGTTTACGGACATATTCAATCAATCCCTATCCCAGTCTGTTGTTCCCACATGCTTCAAGAGGGCCACCATTGTTCCTGTTCCCAAGAAAGCTAAGGTAACTGAGCTAAACGACTACCGCCCCGTAGTACTCACTTCCGTCATCATGAAGTGCTTTGAGAGACTAGTCAAGGACCATATCACCTCCACCCTACCTGACACCCTAGACCCACTCCAATTTGCTTACCGCCCAAATAGGTCCACAGACAATGCAATCTCAACCACACTGCACACTGCCCTAACCCATCTGGACAAGAGGAATACCTATGTGAGAATGCTGTTCATCGACTATAGCTCGGCATTTAACACCATAGTGCCCTCCAAGCTCGTCATCAAGCTCGAGACCCTGGGTCTCGACCCCGCCCTCTGCAACTGGGTACTGGACTTCCTGACGGGCCGCCCCCAGGTGGTGAGGGTAGGCAACAACATTTCCACCCCGCTGATCCTCAACACTGGGGCCCCACAAGGGTGCGTTCTGAGCCCTCTCCTGTACTCCCTGTTTACCCACGACTGCGTGGCCACGCACGCCTCCAACTCAATCATCAAGTTTGACGACACAACAGTGGTAGGCTTGAATACCAACAACGACGAGACGGCCTACAGGGAGGAGGTGAGGGCCCTCGGAGTGTGGTGTCAGGAAAATAACCTCACACTCAACGTCAACAAAACTAAGGAGATGATTGTGGACTTCAGGAAACAGCAGAGGGAACACCCCCCTATCCACATTAATGGATCAGTATTGGAGAGGGTAGTAAGTTTTAAGTTCCTCGGCGTACACATCACAGACAAACTGAATTGGTCCACCCACACAGACAGCATCGTGAAGAAGGCGCAGCAGCGCCTCTTTAACCTCAGGAGGCTGAAGAAATTCGGCTTGTCACCAAAAGCACTCACAAACTTCTACAGATGCACAATCGAGAGCATCCTGTCGGGCTGTATCACCACCTGGTACGGCAACTGCTCCGCCCACAACCGTAAGGCTCTCCAGAGGGTAGTGAGGTCTGCACAACGCATCACCGGGGGCAAACTACCTGCCCTCCAGGACACCTACACCACCCGATGTCACAGGAAGGCCATAAAGATCATCAAGGACAACAACCACCCGAGCCACTGCCTGTTCACCCCGCTATCATCCAGAAGGCGAGGTCAGTACAGGTGCATCAAAGCTGGGACCGAGAGACTGAAAAACAGCTTCTATCTCAAGGCCATCAGATTGTTAAACAGCCACCACTAACATTATTCATCTCATATGTATATGTATATACTGTACTCTATATCATCTACTGCATCTTTATGTGTTTTTGTCGGAACTAGAAGCACAAGCATTTCGCTACACTCGCATTAACATCTGCTAACCATGTGTATGTGACAAATAAAATTTGATCTGATTTGATTTAATGATAACCAGGTTTCATAGATGAGAATGCATGTTTCAGTAATGAGTGTTGCATAGTTTGCCATTTAAAAACTGTACTGAGCTCTATTAGAGATTCAGTAACCAAATACCTCATCAAACTTTGTCATTTGTTAATACCGAATGACTTGCATAATACTAAAATAATGCAATTGTCTAAAATACCCTTTAATTGTAGCATAAGTTTAATGCTATAATATAACTACAAAGTGCATTTGTAGTTACTTGCAAGGTCTTTACAGGTAATATTGATGAGTCAGGACGTGGATATGTCTGGTTCTAATGTTTTTTTTAGAAGTATATCTAAACTGAATGGGATCCTTTGGGCAAATGGTATAACATGATATTCCTAGAAAATATCTAACCATGTGGGATACAGACCAAAAACTGTCTTGGGATCAAACAGTAAAGGTAGATGCTAAAACAGGTGAACGTGTCAAAATGAGGAATGCCCTCCGTTAAGTGGTGGGGTTGCTCTTTGCTGAAACACAAACTTCAGATTGTGTCTTTAAGTAAATTAAATGGGGTTAAACACCCATATTTCCTGACAACCCCTACTCAATAAAATAACTGATGTTTAAAATGTTAAAAGTTAAAAAGTAACGTCTGCTTCCAGCTCACTCTCAAACACATAGATCCCCTGAACGCAGCTCACTCTCTAGATCCCAATCACCTGAATTCTGATCAGCTGTTCACACACCTGTAGGTCGTTTACACACACTATTTAGTTCAGTTCTTTGCACCCCATCATTGTAAGGTATTGTTTGTTTTGAAACACAGCTCTAGTCGGAGCTCTGTTTTTGTCCATATTAGTCCTCCTGTGTATTGTAGTTTTTGGCCATCCTCACTAACTATGTTTTTTGCTCATTCCCTGCCTGTACTGTTGCCTGTAAGACCTCTTGCCTGATCTCCCAGACTACATTATTGGCCTTATTCCCTGCCTGTACTGTTACCTGTAAGACCTCTTGCCTGATCTCCCAGACTACATTATTGGCCTCATTCCCTGCCTGTACTGTTACCTGTAAGACCTCTTGCCTGATCTCCCAGACTACATTATTGGCCTTATTCCCTGCCTGTACTGTTACCTGTAAGACCTCTTGCCTGATCTCCCAGACTACATTATTGGCCTCATTCCCTGCCTGTACTGTTGCCTGTAAGACCTCTTGCCTGATCTCCCGGACTACATTATTGGCCTCATTCCCTGCCTGTACTGTTGCCTGTAAGACCTCTTGCCTGATCTCCCGGACTACATTATTGGCCTTATTCCCTGCCTGTACTGTTACCTTTTTGGACCCCCCTGTGTATGACCTTCTGTGGTCCTTTAGTAAATAAACACTTGCTGCGCCCTGCGCATGAAACCAGCTCTCT